>NC_069503.1:32623438-32710938 GCF_027579735.1 Bombina bombina
CTAGTGTAATTATACTGTTGATAAAACAGTTTTCATAACGATAGAGCACACATTAAATTTAAGTCATCATTGTATTAATTATAATCTATAAATAAATTATTATATTGTAACCACAAATCTGCTAAATTACAATTTATCATAGGAATTTAGATTACATCATGGCTGACTCTTTTGGTAAAGACAGATCTGAAAGACATACCAAGAGAACTATTGACTTGGACAATATGTTCAAGACTAATGTGACTGAGGATCACATTCCTGTCATGTCGTTAGAAAATATACTAAAGGAGGTACATAAAACATGTCTAAACAAGAAAAGGTATGGTGGGATCAACAATTTTTCGACAAATATATTGAACAAAAATTAATCCCTAGAGGATTAAGAATTCAGCTTTTTCCTGCTTTTGAGTTTGAAAATCAAACATTAACAGAAGAATGGGAAACAGCCTTATCAGAATGTTCATTCAAGCTTATGAACATTCTGATTCGACACGACAAAGAGAAGTATGACAAACTCGAAATATCAATTCAGGAACAGTATACACAACTTAAAAAATTTGAAACACATTCTGATTTTGAAAAAATGTACAAAAATTATCAGAAAGAACTGTGATCAATACATTAAAGAGTTAAGAGATATGAAACAAGGCAAACTTTTCAGAGACATTCATGATTACAAAGAGAGAAAGGTGTACAAGTGGAGAAGGAGGAATTTTTATAAAAGTACCTCGAGAAGCGCCCAAGCTAATATAATTCAGAGTGATATTTCGGACACGGATGGAGTGGATAATAACAGCAGTGAACCTACTGAGAATACTCCTAGTATATCTTCCACTACTTTTACCTTACCATCCAGAAATAAAAGGAAAAGTTTTTTAGACGAGGGTGCATTAGAAGAGGCAGAACCTCCAGACGAGGGAAAAAGTACAAACAAAAAACCTACCAGAACCAGAGGTCAAACCAGATCATCCCATCGAGGGGGCAGACAACACCAAAGAGCCCCGAGTCCCTTCTCCCAGATGAGATTAAATCATTAAAAATGATTAACCTGTCTCAACATGACTTGTCTCCAGCACATATTTCCGTGCTATCAAAAGGTTTGTCCTTTTGCCCAACAGGACAACTTAACAAATTTGAAGTGATCAAAGATATACAACTATATGTACGTAAATTGAATCTTAAAAAAATTTTCGCTAAGAAATCTGATCCCACCATATCAGAAGAGGATAAGAGAACCTTGCAAGATTTAGAAAGTTTATTACATGACAGTGAACCAGAATCCAAATCTTGGAGGCAAGATTTAAAAGCCAAATCCACCTTTGTACCGAAGTACAATCTATCGACCCAATTGGAAATATTTAACCAAGTGGTTTGCGAGGAGATCTCACAATTTAAAACTTTACCATCACCACAGAATCTAACTAAAACAGAAAAATTGGCTCTTAAAGAAATACAAACCTGGAATGACATAATAATAAGGGAAGCTGATAAGGGGGGAAACATAGTTCTCTGGCCCCTAACTATCCGCTAGATTTAGAGTTTTGTCGGTAAAGACCCGCGGTGCTAACGAGCACCCTTAAGCCAACGCTGGTATTACGAGTTGTCTGAATGGCTGCGTTAGCCTCAGAAAAGTGAGCGTTGAGCAAATTTAGCTCCACTTCAACCCTCAATACCAGCATTGCTTACGGTAGCGGTAAGCTGGAAAAACGTGCTCGTGCACAATATCCCCATAGGAAACAATGGGGCTGAGTTGGCTGAAAAAAACCTAACACCTGCAAAAAAGCAGCGTTCAGCTCCTAACGCAGCCCCATTGTTTCCTATAGGGAAACAGTTTCTAAGTCTACACCTAACACCCTAACATGAACCCCGAGTCTAAACACCCCTAACCTTACACTTATTAACCTCTAATCTGCCGCCTCCACTATCGCTGACACCTGCATAATGTTATTAACCCCTAATCTGCAACTCCGGACACCGCCGCCATCTACATTATCCCTATAAAACCCTAATCTGCTGCCCCTAACATCGCCGACACCTACATTATATTTATTAACCCCTAATCTGTCCCCCCCAATGTCGCCGCCACCTACCTACACTTATTAACCCCTAATCTGCCGACCGGACATCCCCGCCACTATAATAAATGTATTAACTCCTAAACCGCCGCACTCCCGCCTCGCAAACACTATAATAAATTTTATTAACCCCTAATCTGCCCTCCCTAACATCGCCGCCACCTACCTACAATTATTAACCCCTAATCTCCCGACCCCAACGTCGCCGCTACTATAATTAAGTTATTAACCCCTAAACCTAAGTCTAACCCTAAACCTAAAACCCCCTAAGTTAAATATAATTTAAATAAAACTAACTAAAATTACTATCATTAAATAAATTAATCCTATTTAAAACTAAATACTTACCTATAAAATAAACCCTAATATAGCTACAATATAACTAATAATTACATTGTAGCTATTTTAGGATTTATATTTATTTTACAGGCAACTTTTGTATTTATTTTAACTAGGTACAATAGCTATTAAATAGTTAATAAATATTTAATAGCTACCTAGTTAAAATAATTACAAAATTACTTGTAAAATAAATCCTAACCTAAGTTACAAATACACCTAACACTACACTATCAATAAATTAATTAAATAAATTACCTACAATTATCTAAACTCAAATACAATTCAATAAACTAAACTATAATACAAAAAAACACTAAATTACAAAAAATAAAAAAATATTACAAGAATTTTAATCTAATTACACCTAATCTAAGCCCCCTAATAAAATAAAAAAGCCCCCCAAAATAATAAAATTCCCTACCCTAAACTAAATTACTAAGTAATCAGCTCTTTTACCAGCCCTTAAAAGGGCTTTTTGCGGGGCATTGCCCCAAAGTAATCAGCTCTGTTACCTGTAAAAAAGATGGAGCCGCTCATTGCCGGAAGGATAAAGATAGAAGATTCCGCTTGGATGAAGATGTATGCCGGTCCGGATGTCCTCTTCTGCCCGGATAGGATGAAGACTTCTGCCCGGCTGGAGGACCACTTGTGCTGCATCGGATGAAGAGTTTGGCCCGGTTGGGTGAAGACAGCTCAAGATAGGGTGATCTTCAGGGGGGTAGTGTTAGGTTTATTTAAGGGGGGGGATCGGGTGGGTTTTAGAGTAGGGGTATGTGGGTGGTGGGTTGTAATGTTGGGGGGGGTTCTTGTATTTTATTTTACAGGTAAAAGAGCTGATAACTTTGGGGCAATGCCCCGCAAAAAGCCCTTTTAAGGGCTGGTAAAAGAGCTGATTACTTTGGTAATTTAGTATAGGGTAGGGCATTTTATTATTTTGGGGGGCTTTTTTATTTTATTATGGGGCTTAGATTAGGTGTAATTAGATTAAAATTCTTGTAATATTTTTTTATTTTTTGCAATTTAGTTTTTGTTTTTTTGTATTATAGTTTAGTTTATTTAATTGTATTTTAGTTTAGATAATTGTAGGTAATTTATTTAATTAATTTATCGATAGTGTAGTGTTAGGTGTAATTGTAACTTAGGTTAGGATTTATTTTACAGGTAATTTTGTAATTATTTTAACTAGGTAGCTATTAAATAGTTATTAACTATTTAATAGCTATTCTACCTAGTTAAAAAAAATACAAAGTTGCCTGGAAAATAAATATAAATCCTAAAATAGCTACATTGTTACTATTAGTTATATTGTAGCTATATTAGGGTTTATTTTATAGGTAAGTATTTAGTTTTAAATAGGAATAATTTATTTAATTATAGTAAATTTATTTCGTTTTATTTAAATTATATTTAACTTAGGGGGGTGTTGGGGTTAGACTTAGGTTTAGGGGTTAATAACTTTATTATAGTAGCGGCGACATTGGGGGCGGCAGATTAGGGGTTAATAATTGTAGGTAGGTGGCGGTGATGTTAGTGAGGGCAGATTAGGGGTTAATACAATTTATTATAGTGTTTGCGAGGCGGGAGTGCGGCGGTTTAGGGGTTAATACATTTATTATAGTGGCGGCGATGTCCGGTCGGCAGATTAGGGGTTAATAAGTGTAGGTAGGTGGCGGCGAGTTTGGGGGCGGCAGATTTGGGGGTAATAAATATAATATAGGTGTCGGCGATGTTAGGGGCAGCAGATTAGGGGTTCATAGGGATAATGTAGGTGGCGGCGATGTCCGGTTGGAAGATTAGGGGTTAAAAAATTTTATTATAGGGTTTGCGATGTGGGGGGGCCTCGGTTTAGGGGTTCATAGGTAGTTTATGGGTGTTAGTGTACTTTGTAGCACTGTAGTTAAGAGCTTTATATTCCGGCGTGGAACTACTGACTTTAAATTGCGGTTGGAATCTTGTCGGTAGAGGCTGTACCGCTCACTTCTTCCAAGACTCGTAATACCAGCGTTAGGCAAATCCCATAGAAAAGATAGGATACGCAATTGATGTAAGGGGATTTGCGGTAGCCTCGAGTCGCGGAAAGAAAGTGAGCGGTAGACCCTTTCCTGCCTGACTCTAAATACCAGCGTTAGATAAAAAGCAGCGTTAGGACCCCTTAACACTGCTTTTTAAGGCTAACACAGAACTCTAAATCTAGGCGTATGTATCTTAAACAAGTTGAGAAACAACTTAAGAACCAACAATGCTATCGGAAGTTATTCAATAATCCTAGTGAAGCGTACAGTAAGATTTACAACAATCTTATTAAAGAAGGAAACAGTAGGGGGATTATAAACTCTGATGAAGCTAAGTTCCTCACAATTAAAGAACCCAAAGTCGCTACCTTTTACCTCATTCCGAAGGTTCACAAAAATATCACTAATCCACCGGGAAGGCCCATTGTATCAGGCAATGAGTGCCTATCTGAATGTGCAAGTCAATACATAGATCACAGGCTAAGAGAATTTGTGGAGGCCCTGCCGTCATTCGTGAAAGACACTATGGAGGTATTACAAAGGCTTGAAAATATCAATACCAAAAAAGAGACCTGGTTAGTAACTGCGGATGTTGAATCCCTCTATACCTCCATAGAACATGACAAGGGACTTAAGACTGTCCAATTTTTTCTTGAGCAGGGTTCCTCCGAAGGGGATAATCATGATCTGTTCATCCTCAAACTATTGGAGTTTGTCCTTAAATATAACTTTTTCACTTTTGCCAATCAGTTTTACTTACAAGTCCAGGGGACAGCGATGGGCACTTCTTGTGCCCCAACCTACGCCAACTTATTCCTTGGATTTTGGGAGAAACATGTGGTGTTCAATGATTCCCATTCAGCCGAGACCGACCAAATACCGTTTTGGATTTGGTACATAGATGACATTCTATTTATGTGGGAAGGGAGCAAGGAGGAATTAGAAATTTTCCTTGAAGATCTTGACAAGAATTGTCTAAATATTAAACTGACTTATACTATGAGTCAATCAGAAATTAATTTCCTAGAACTTAACATCTTTAAGGATCAGGAAGGAAAAATACAAACCAACCTCTATAGAAAAGAGACTGCTACTAACAGCTTACTACACAAACGCAGCGCACATGCTCCCGGGACCACTAAATCTTTACTGGTTGGGGAATTTCTACAAATAAAACGGAATTGTAGCGATGACCAACTATTTATCCAACAAGCTAAACTCCTGGAACGGAGACTATTAGATAGGGGCTACAGTAAAAGATGTATTAAAAAAGCAAAAACAAGGGCAATACAAACTAACCGTACTGAATTGTTACAGAAAAAAAAACAAAAAGAAGGATGAACAGACAAGATTGATTCTAATTTATAATCCACACATTCATGCCGTAAGTAAGATTTTGAACAAACACTGGCACATTTTGACTTTGGATCAGGATATGAAGCCAATTGTTGGTGACAAAGTCCAAATAGGATACAGGAGAACCCTCAATATTAAAAACATGGTATCTCGCAGCCACTATCAGGTGGGCAAAACGAGAACGGCTATTACCGCAGGTTCCTCGTGCAAGTACATTCGAAAAACAGATATGATTCAAGACCATTTTGGTCACACCCACAAAATGAAGAATTATATCAGCTGCACAACGGAAAACATAATATATGTATTATATTGCAGTTGTTCCAAAATCTATGTGGGTATGACCAGTAGAAAACTCCGGGTTAGACTACAGGAGCATGTCAGAAATATTAAAAATGCAACCAAAGATTTGGAGGAGGGAAAAAAAAAAAACACTATCTCCTCAGTAGCATCCCATTTTCTGGTACACCATCGTTCCAATCCCAGAGATCTCAAATGTCAGGGAATTGAAAAAATATGATAATAATGGTTATCTCACAGCGCCTCCCCTGTATCCTGCTGGCTCCCCAGAAAAAACAAGACACCTAATATATCTTGGAAGTATTCAAGAATAGCGATAGAGTCTAGGGAGCGCCTCAGATTGGGCAGAGGATATTACGTAGCGAGGGATAGTGTTCAACAGATTTATTACTTCACAGACAATGTATAATCTTATAGTGACTAGTTTGAAAGGTATAACAATGTCACATACAATATTAAGAATTAATAAAATCACATAAAATTATATAAAATGGTTAGATAAAAATACATGGATCCATGTTACATAAAACTTATTAACAATACACAGCCGAAAAGATCAATATACAATAAGTTGGAAAGCCCTGATTAGGGGGGAATGGGTAGCTAGCAAAAAAAGGTGAAAAAACTGAAAAACACTCCTTGGTAGTCCTATTGGTTTGCAAAATGTAAAACAATAATGGTGTTCCTGAACCTCAGAGGTTACTCAAATGGGTATGCAGAACCTGTACAAAGTCTCTCCTGTGAATGAAGTGTCAGTGTGACGGTGTCCAAAAAGATGAAAAAAAGCAAAAAGATGAAATATAAATATGAAAACTTGTGTCAACAGTGATAAAAAACGAATAAAAATCAAATTGAAAATTGAAAAGCTTGAAGAAATGTCAAGTCAATGAATGTGTGATGAAAAAGTGATGAAAAATGTGATGAAAAAAATAATGTGATGAAAAAATGATAATAATGATAATAATAAAGTCAGACTCCAAATAAGCAAATTGTAGTAAATTCCCACAGAAAAATATCCTTTCCTTGTGAGTCACAATTAGATAATCCTGTGTTAAATTGTAGTGAGGGTTTATCCAAAAAATAAAAAATTAAAAATGTAAAAAATTAGTATACAAAAATAGAGCATGAATTCCCAGTGTCCCTGTGGAAAACAAATCAAAAATAGTGCAATAACGTTTATATATATTCTTATATAATTGAAATAAGGCTTACCATACACTAGCCAACACGTTTCGGCCCTTCACTGGGCCTTTCTCAAGACTGTAGTATGGTAAGAGAAAATGAGCCTCCTTATATACTGTTAAAAGTTCAGCCCATTTAGCGCTATTTTCGCGCCAAAAATAGGACCTCTGAACCGGAAGTGATAGCCTCCAGTCCATATCTATATCCTTTTGGTTCTTATAGTCGTATATTTCTATATATTCCTATGATCTAGTATTAGAGTGTTCATTCTGTGATCATAATAGAGTGTTAATCCCATATGTCTATTTTAATACATTTTCATATATCTATTTCATAAACTTTCAATACTCTTAGTGGATCGAAACCGGAAGTATATATGTTAGTATCACTTCCGGTTCCGTGTGAACTGTCAATATCCGGTTTAATGGAGCCTATAACATCATTTTGTTAATAATATTATTACTACCTGCGATGTACTGTGATATATCATTCCCTAATTGTTGGAGGGTCTGTTTAGAACGCCATTCATTACTTTTGTAAAACCGGAAGTGACATCACTTCCGGCCATCCTGTCTCGCAAACCGGAAGTGACATAACCTCCGGTCATGCGATTTTTATTCATTGTAAATCGTAATCCTTTCTAGATTATAAATTTTGAAGATCCTTGCTAGTTGGGCATTTAAGTGTGTGGTGGTATATGCCTGTCAATGGGCTAGAGGTGTTAGATCCGAATGTTTGATATGGATGGTATGTCACTCTATATATATGACAAAGCGATATCTGGGAGGCTAGAGGTGTTAGATCCAAATGTTTGATTTTGTTGGTTTGTCACTTTATATGGGAGATGGCAAGGGGACACAATTTGCAAGTTAGCCAAAATTGGTTGGCAAACGTAATTTGATAAGAAGAAAGGTGTAAATAGGGATATATCTCAAAAATTAAAATATTATGGAAAATTATGAAAAAGTTAAAGTATGAAAAAGTCTTTGATTCTTAAGGAATATCTGTGGATATCCACTGAGTTTAAGTTATGGGTAATACACCCATATTGGGTATAGTCAGGGATAAGGGGGGTGTCCCACGTGGTGTGATGAGGTATCAGAGATCACTGTTTTAAATTGTGTGCCTCTATGATAGTGGCCGTTGGATAACTTGAATAAACTTAGTGGTCCTATTAGTTAAACAAGTAAATAATATGGTAGGGGGATTCCGGAAGGTGGTATTCCTAGATTCTGGTTAGGGGTGCTAAACGATATAGTACTTATAAATAAATAAATAAGTACTATATCGTTTAGCACCCCTAACCAGAATCTAGGAATACCACCTTCCGGAATCCCCCTACCATATTATTTACTTGTTTAACTAATAGGACCACTACGTTTATTCAAGTTATCCAACGGCCACTATCATAGAGGCACACAATTTAAAACAGTGATCTCTGATACCTCATCACACCACGTGGGACACCCCCCTTATCCCTGACTATACCCAATATGGGTGTATTACCCATAACTTAAACTCAGTGGATATCCACAGATATTCCTTAAGAATCAAAGACTTTTTCATACTTTAACTTTTTCATAATTTTCCATAATATTTTAATTTTTGAGATATATCCCTATTTACACCTTTCTTCTTATCAAATTACGTTTGCCAACCAATTTTGGCTAACTTGCAAATTGTGTCCCCTTGCCATCTCCCATATATCGTTTTGTGATATATATAAAGTGACAAACCAACAAAATCAAACATTTGGATCTAACACCTCTAGCCTCCCAGATATCGCTTTGTCATATATATAGAGTGACATACCATCCATATCAAACATTCGGATCTAACACCTCTAGCCCATTGACAGGCATATACCACCACACACTTAAATGCCCAACTAGCAAGGATCTTCAAAATTTATAATCTAGAAAGGATTACGATTTACAATGAATAAAAATCGCATGACCGGAGGTTATGTCACTTCCGGTTTGCGAGACAGGATGGCCGGAAGTGATGTCACTTCCGGTTTTACGAAAGTAATGAATGGCGTTCTAAACAGACCCTCCAACAATTAGGGAATGATATATCACAGTACATCGCAGGTAGTAATAATATTATTAACAAAATGATGTTATAGGCTCCATTAAACCGGATATTGACAGTTCACACGGAACCGGAAGTGATACTAACATATATACTTCCGGTTTCGATCCACTAAGAGTATTGAAAGTTTATGAAATAGATATATGAAAATGTATTAAAATAGACATATGGGATTAACACTCTATTATGATCAAAGAATGAACACTCTAATACTAGATCATAGGAATATATAGAAATATACGACTATAAGAACCAAAAGGATATAGATATGGACTGGAGGCTATCACTTCCGGTTCAGAGGTCCTATTTTTGGCGCGAAAATAGCGCTAAATGGGCTGAACTTTTAACAGTATATAAGGAGGCTCATTTTCTCTTACCATACTACAGTCTTGAGAAAGGCCCAGTGAAGGGCCGAAACGCGTTGGCTAGTGTATGGTAAGCCTTATTTCAATTATATAAGAATATATATAAACGTTATTGCACTATTTTTGATTTGTTTTCCACAGGGACACTGGGAATTCATGCTCTATTTTTGTATACTAATTTTTTAAATTTTTAATTTTTTATTTTTTGGATAAACCCTCACTACAATTTAACACAGGATTATCTAATTGTGACTCACAAGGAAAGGATATTTTTCTGTGGGAATTTACTACAATTTGCTTATTTGGAGTCTGACTTTATTATTATAATTATTATCATTTTTTCATCACATTATTTTTTTCATCACATTTTTCATCACTTTTTCATCACACATTCATTGACTTGACATTTCTTCAAGCTTTTCAATTTTCAATTTGATTTTTATTCGTTTTTTATCACTGTTGACACAAGTTTTCATATTTATATTTCATCTTTTTGCTTTTTTTCATCTTTTTGGACACCGTCACACTGACACTTCATTCACAGGAGAGACTTTGTACAGGTTCTGCATACCCATTTGAGTAACCTCTGAGGTTCAGGAACACCATTATTGTTTTACATTTTGCAAACCAATAGGACTACCAAGGAGTGTTTTTCAGAATTGAAAAAATATCCCTAGGCATTAGGGGAGGTAAACTTGAACAAGCACTTTTAAGAGCTGAATGTAGATGGATATACAGTGGGGCAAAAAAAGTATTTAGTCAGCCAACAATTGTGCAAGTTCTCCCACTTAAGAAGATGAGAGAACTGTAATTTTCATCATAGGTATACCTCAACTATGAGAGACAAAATGTGGAAACAATTCCAGACAATCACATTGTCTGATTTGGAAAGAATGTATTCGCATATTATGGTGGAAAATAAGTATTTGGTCACCTACAAACAAGCAAGATTTCTGGCTCTCACAGACCTGTATCTTCTTCTTTAAGATGCTCCTCTGTCCTCTACTCATTACCTGTATTAATGGCACCTGTTTGAACTTGTTATCAGTAGAAAAGACACCTGTCCACAACCTCAAACAGTCACACTCCAAACTCTACTATGGTGAAGACCAAAGAGCTGTCGAAGGACACCAGAAACAAAATTGGAGACCTGCACCAGGCTGGGAAGACTGAATCTGCAATAGGCAAGCAGCTTGGTGTGAAGAAATCAACTGTGGGAGCAATAATTAGAAAATGGAAGACATACAAGACCACTGATAATCTCCCTCGATCTCGGGCTCCACGCAAGATCTCACCCCGTGGGGTCAAAATGATCACAAGAACTGTGAGCAAACTTCCCAGAACCACACGGGGGGACCAAGTGAATGACCAGCAGAGAGCTGGGACCAACGTAACAAAGGCTACCATCAGTAACACACTACGCCACCAGGGAGTCAGATCCTGCAGTGCCAGACGTGTCCCCCTGCTTAAGCCAGTACATGTCTGGGCCCATCTGAAGTATGCTAGAGAGCATTTGGATGATCCAGAAGCAGATTGGGAGAATGTCATATGGTCAGATGAAACCAAAGTAGAACTGTTTGGTAGAAACACAACTTGTGGTGTTTGGAGGAGAGAGAATGCTGAGTTGCAACTAAAGAACACCATACCTACTGTGAAGCATGGGGGTGGCAACATCATGCTTTAGGGCTGTATCTCTGCAAAGGGAACAGGACGACTGATCCGTGTACATGAAAGAATGAATGGGGCCATGTATCGTGAGATTTTGAGTGCAAACCTCCTTCCATCAGCAAGGGCAATGAAGATGAAACGTGGCTGGGTCTTTCAGCATGACAATGATCCCAAACACACCGCCCGGGCAATGAAGGAGTGGCTTCGTAAGAAGCATTTCAAGGTCCTGGGGTGGCCTAGCCAGTCTCCAGATCTCAACCCCATAGAAAACCTTTGGAGGGAGTTAAAAGTCCATGTTGCCCAGCAACAGCCCCAAAACATCACTGCTCTAGAGGAGATCTGCATGCAGGAATGGGCCAACATACCAGCAACAGTGTGTGACAACCTTGTGAAGACTTACAGAAAACGTTTGACCTCTGTCATTGCCAACAAAGGATATATAACAAAGTATTGAGATTAACTTTTGATATTAACCAAATACTTATTTCCAACCATAATTTGCAAATAAATTATTTCCAAATCAGACAATATAATTGTCTGGATTTGTTTCCACATTTTGTCTCTCATAGTTGAGGTATACCTATGATGGAAATTACTGGCCTCTCTCATCTTCTTAAGTGGGAGAACTTGCACAATTGGTGGCTGACTAAATACTTTTTTGCCCCACTGTATCTATTAGACAGTGTACAGCCGAAAGGATTGAACGAACAGAACAACTACTATTGTTTTTTATAAATGACTGATGAAATTTTAATACCGCACATGATATTCATGACAAGAGTTGAATACTACCTTACTTATTAATTTCCAATTAAAAAGTTCTATATATCACTCACACTCCAGTATGGATCACAGTTTTTTCAAATTTTTCACACTCTTTTTTCCACATCTTTATTCCCATTCTAACTGCAGCACGGGCACTTAGTTCATATATCTCACATAGGTGCTAATAATATTTCACATAATCTCTCCTCCTAGCACCTCGCAGTAAGGGAGAGTATCACAGTGCCTATATAATCCTAGGTTACCTTTCTTTGGGCCATCTGGGATCAAGGGAAGCATTAGGCTTATTATTCACAGCACACCAATGCTATCTAACATCCTTTCATTCCAATTGCGTAAAGACCAGCACTTTTTGTTTTCCCACCTATCACTTCGCTTCACGTTTTGGGTTCTTGTAACCCTTTTAATACATTGATGTTTCACACAATTTAGTTTCTGTTAAGATATTATTCCATTTAGTTAGGTGCAATTATATTTATTCTATTCCTTTTAATATTTTTTAACCACTTAGCTTTCATTAACTCAGCTTATAAGATTGAATAATATAGCACTGGTGAGAAACCTTTTATCACATTATTTATATACACTTTTTTTATATATACAAATTTTTTTACATTGTCCATAGGTAGTGATATTTAATTTTCCCAACAGTGATTTCTGGTGGTGATGTCGTTATTTGTTCCTCAGAATGATATCATAATAAGGCAATTTCTATGTGTTTAGTCTACAGAGGCTGTAATCTACAAATTCATCCAGCTCCATAGAAATACATTACACTGTGTGACGTATTCTCACACATCCTCTTGAACCAATCTAATACCGGGAAGTGGTAACCAATTAAAAGACTAGACTTAGATGAGCCCAGTAGCAGCCAGCCAATAAAAGGCCAGCAAAATGGCGGGCGCCCCACCTTTGACAAAGCCGAAAGGCGAAACATGTCAGGGCAAATTGAGACTCTGTGTCTCGCTTTTTAAACTTACAGCAGTTCAGTGAATATGGGAATGACTGATATATAGAAAAATAGAATTTAAACTGGGGATAAATTCATTGAAAAAAACAAGAAAGGGATTTATTCCTCAAACAACAATCAATACAAGAGGAGTTAAAATTAAGTGCGAGATTTTGTGGAAATTATGGAAAATTAGCTAAATATCTCTCAGCTTTGATAAACAGACAAAGCAATTAAATGATTAACAAAATTAGGAATGAAGGTAGAACGGTTATTAATCATAGCGAAATCAGAGAATTTTTTTAATCATTACAAAAAGATTTATAAAAGGGAGGAGGTTAATACACAAAATAAACAAAGCTTTTGGAACAGATGTAGGGTACCTAAAATCTCGGAACAAGATCTAGAGCAGTGTTTTTCAACCAGTGTGCCGTGGCACACTAGTGTGCCGTGAGAGATCCTCAGGTGTGCCACGGCAGACTGACAACAGTGTGACATATTTTTTAAACTTTGCTTGTTTTTTACTCCCAGTGCAGGGGTAGTTGGTAGGAGGCATGGCATAACAGCACAATACATACAGTATGTGTGTGTTTGTGTGTATGTGTATATATATATATGCTGTATTAGGCTACTATGTGTGATTTTTTTAAAAAATTTTGGATGGTGGTGTGCCACAGGATTTTTTAATGTAAAAAAGTGTGCCACGGCAAAAAAAAGGTTAAAAATCACTGATCTAGAGGAATTAAATGCCAGTAGAAGAGGTGATAGTGCAGATTAAAGTATCCAAAGCAAATAAAGTGCCCGGACCAGATCAACTCCCAAATGAATTGTATAAAATCTTAAAAGAGCATATTTCTGACACTCTTGTGAAACTCTTTAATGCATACTTGTGGAAAATAAAAAAAAATCCTCAAAATATTTTTCAGCCTCTACTATCACACTGATACCCAAAAAAGATAAAGACCCAGAAAATGTATCATCTTTTAGACCAATATCGCTACTTAATAGTGATTATAAAATTCTTATCTCCATTATAGCAAATAGATTAAAAAAAATATCTGGGGAAAATAATTCATGAAGACCAAGTAGGGTTTATGACGGGCAGAAACATAGCTAAAATTATTTGTAGAGTTTTAACGGTGCTTGAGTATTTTTTGACCAAAAAAAAAGGATAAGGGAAATTTTAATAATCCAGATTTAGCACTATTAGCGGTGGATGCTGAAAAGGCCTTTGACCGTATTAATTGGGACCACCTGTTCACGACGTTGTTCCAATTTGGGTTTAAAGGGAATATTGTAAATTTAATACAAGCAATTTACCATGATCAAATTTCCAACCTGCTAATTAACTCTGAGTTAACGGAAGATATTACCTTAGGAAAAGGTACTAGACAGGGTTGTCCCCTGTCACCTCTTGTTTAATTTAGCAATAGAACCCTTTGCAATTAGATTGATACAGGAATTAGGATTGGACAAGTTAAGTCGGTACTTACACTTTTTGCGGATGATTTACTATTATTTCTAAGCGATACAGATAAAACAATCCAGCAATTTTTAACATTGGCTTTACAATTTGGATCCTTCTCAGGATATAAAATTAACCCAAATAAATCAGAAATTTTATGGATTGTTGACAATAAATGCCCAAGGTATAAATGCCCTTTTAAAACAGTGGAATCTTTAAATTATCTGGGTATTAAAATTCATAAAGACCCAGCTTCTTAGTATACGTTAAACTTTATCCTCTTTTTTGAGAAATATAAAAGAGATTTAGATAATTGGATGATATTACCTATTTCACTCTCATCCCGAATTTCGATGATTAAAACTATATTCTTTCCGCAATTACTGTACCTATTACAAAATGTACCTATCTTGATTAAAACTAAAGATATTACCCAGTTTAATGGGATAACCGCGAGATTGATTTGGAACCAGAAGCGTAGTCGGATGTTTGTTCATAAACTTAGTCTACATGTTAAAGAAGGCGGATTAGCATTACCCATTATCTTAAAGGGATATTAAACCCAAATTTTTTCTTTCATGATTCAGATAGAGAATACCATTTTAAACAACTTTCTAATTTACTTCTATTATCTAATATGCCTAATTCTCTTGATATTCTTTCCTGAAAAGCATATCTAGATAGGCTCAGTAGCTTCTGATTGGTGGCTGCACATATTTGCCTCATGTGATTGGCTCACCCATGTGCATTGATATTTCTTTAACAAAGGATATCTAAAGACTGAAGCAAATTAGATAATAGAAGTTAATTGATATGTTATTTAAACTTGTATTCTCTATCTGAATCATGAAAGAAAAAAATTGGGTTTAATGTCTCTTTAAGTATTATAATTTAGCATTTTTAAGTAAATATATCTTAGATTGGATAACAGAAAATGAATATATAACTAATCTGCAAATGGAACTAGGGATTTTGACACCATTCCTCCTAAAGGCATTACTCCATCTCCCTAGAACAAAAAATCCTAAACGAATAGTTAAAATGAAGATATTTTCCCATCCTATATTAGCATGGCAAAAACTCTGTAAAGAATTAAATATAAATTGGAAAGTCTCTAAATACCAATATGTGGAAATCCAGAATTCCCAGCGGGAATCTTCTCCAGAACCTTTAAGTTATGGCATAACAGAGGTTTACAAAATGTGATACAAATAAAGGAAGACACCCTAGACGTAGTCAAATCATTTACAGAGTTACAAAATGAGTTTACGCTACATAAGCATAACTTTTTTGCCTATCTACAATTGAGGCACTACTATAGGAAACTTAGGGAGGATAACAACCGGGATTGGAGCTTGGGAGATATTAATCCAGCTATTAATATATATATAGAGGGGAAATAAATGTTTGTATAAAATGTAGTAACCCTAATGCAGACTTGTTGCATTGCTTTTGGGGGTGCCCGAAAGTTAGACAATTTTGGGATAAGGTGAGCTACTGGCTTTCCAAAAGTTTAGATCAGGTATATAAGATAAAATCACAAGATATATTTATTTTGTGTAACCATAAAAGAAACAAGCAATATAAAACAATTAATACCATAATTTTGACAGGACGTAACCTAATCCTGCTGAATTGGAAAGCCGGTGATTCATTATCTTTCCAAACTTTTAAAGCGATGATTGCCAATATAATAATTACAGAACAGTACTATATTGATAATAATCTAGAGGGAAAAATGGAGAATTATATTGATAAGTGATTGGGCCCAATAAAAACTTTCCCCATGGCGATGCAACAACAGTTTGTAATTATCCTCAAGATGTCAAGGATTTTTGAGGAGTGGATAAATTTTGGTTAGGAGGACGGGGGTGGGTGGTTTATTTATTTATTTATTTTCCCCTTTTGTTGTCTGTTGTTTGTTTATTTTATGTTTGTATGGTGTTTTGTTTCTGTGTTTGTCCGGGTGTTTAGGAAAAAACGTAAAAAAAAATACCCAACAGCAGAAGATTACATGAATTAGATTGACTGGCCATAATCTCTGATAGGTTCTTAGTTCAAGGCTTAGGAGGATGCTTTAATCTTAGATATAGTCTCTTATAATTATCCCTTGGACAGATTAATAGATTAACCAGAGTGCAGGGGATAGTGTATATAGGGATTTTGTCAATGGATATAAGGTTAAAATCAATCAATTGTGGGAAAAACAGAATTTATGATTACCTGATAAATTACTTTCTCTTGCGGTGTATCCAGTCCACGGATTCATCCTTTACTTGTGGGATATTCTCATTCCCTACAGGAAGTGGCAAAGAGAGCACACAGAAGAGCTGTCCATATAGCTCCCCCTCTAGCTCCACCCCCCAGTCATTCGACCAAAGGTTAGGAAGAAAAAGGAGAAACCATAGGGTGCAGTGGTGACTGTAGTTTAAACAAAAAATGCCAGGGCGGGCCGTGGACTGGATACACCGCAAGAGAAAGTAATTTATCAGGTAAGCATAAATTCGTTTTTCTCTTGCAAGGTGTATCCAGTCCACGGATTCATCCTTTACTTGTGGGATACCAATACCAAAGCTTTAGGACACGGATGAAGGGAGGGAACAAGACAGGTACCTTAAACAGAAGGCATCACTGCTTGTAAAACCTTTCTCCCAAAAATAGCCTCCGAAGAAGCAAAAGTATCGAATTTGTAAAATTTAGCAAAAGTATGCAGTGAAGACCAAGTCGCTGCCTTACAAATCTGTTCAACAGAAGCCTCATTTTTGAAAGCCCATGTGGAAGCCACTGCTCTGGTAGAAGGAGCAGTAATTCTTTCAGGAGGCTGCTGGCCAGCAGTCTCATAGGCCAAACGGATGATGCTTTTCAGCCAAAAGGAAAGAGAGGTAGCAGTCGCTTTCTGACCTCTCCTCTTACCAGAATAGATAACAAACAAGGAAGATGTTTGTCTAAAATCCTTAGTTGCTTGTAAATAGAACTTTAAAGCACGAACTACATCAAGATTGTGTAAAAGACGTTCCTTCTTCGAAGATGGATTAGGACACAGAGAAGGAACAACTATTTCCTGGTTAATATTCTTGTTAGAAACAACTTTAAGAAGAAGAAAACCAGGCTTGGTACGCAAAACTACCTTATCTGCGTGAAACACCATGTAAGGTGAATCACACTGTAAGGCAGATAATTCTGAAACTCTTCGAGCAGAAGAGATAGCTACCAAAAACAAAACTTTCCAAGATAACAACATCCTGGGAATCCTAATCTTACTCCATGAGTAACCCTTGGATTCACACCAACAAAGATATTTCCGCCATATCTTATGGTAGATTTTCCTGGTGACAGGCTTTCTAGCCTGAATCAGAGTATCTATAACTGACTCAGAGAACCCACGCTTTGATAGAATTAAGCGTTCAATCTCCAAGCAGTCAGACGTAGAGAAACTAAATTTGGATGCTTGAACGGACCCTGTATTAGAAGATCCTGCCTCATTGGCAGTGTCCATGGTGGGACAGATGACATGTCCACTAGGTTTGCATACCAAGTCCTGCGTGGCCACGCAGGCGCTATCAGAATCACCGAAGCCTTCTCCTGCTTGATTCTGGCGACCAGACGCCGGAGGAGAGGAAACGGTGGAAAAACATAAGCCAGATTGAAGGACCAAGGCGCTGCTAGAGCATCTATCAATACCGCCTTGGGGTCCCGGGACCTGGACCCATAGAGAGGAAGTTTGGCGTTCTGACGGGACGCCATCAGATCCAATTCTGGAGTGCCCCATAGCTGAGTCAGCTGGGCAAATACCTCCGGGTGGAGTTCCCACTCCCCCGGGTGAAAAGTCTGACGACTTAGAAAATCCGCCTCCCAGTTGTCTACTCCTGGGATGTGAATTGCTGAGAGATGGCAGGAGTGATCCTCCGCCCACCTGATTATTTTGGTTACTTCCGTCATCGCTTAGGGAACTCTTTCTTCCCCCCTGATGATTGACATAAGCTACAGTCGTGATGTTGTCCGACTGAAATCTGATGAATTTGGCCGCAGCTAGTTGAGGCCATGTCTGAAGAGCGTTGAATATCGCCCTCAGTTCCAGAATGTTTATCGGGAGAAGCTTTTCTTCCCGAGACCATAAGCCCTGAGCTTTCAGGGAGTCCCAGACCGCCCCCCAGCCTAACAGACTGGCGTCGGTCGTTACAATGATCCACTCTGGTCTGCGGAAACATATTCCCTGAGACAGGTGATCCTGAGACAACCACCAGAGAAGAGAATCTCTGGTCTCCTGGTCCAACTGAATTTGAGGAGACAAATCTGCATAATCCCCATTCCACTGTTTGAGCATGCATAGTTGCAGTGGTCTGAGGTGTATCCGAGCAAAAGGGACTATGTCCATTGCCGCTACCATTAATCCGATTGTCTCCATGCACTGAGCCACAGATGGCCGGGGAATGGAATGAAGAACTCGGCAAGTAGTTAAGAGTTTTAATTTTCTGACCTCCGTCAGAAATATTTTCATTTCTACCGAGTCTATTAGAGTCCCTAGGAAGGGAACCCTTGTGAGAGGGGAAAGGGAACTCTTTTTGATGTTCACCTTCCACCCGTGAGACCTCAGAAAGGCCAATACAATCTCCATGTGAGACTTGGCTCTTTGGAAGGACGGCGCCTGAATTAAGATGTCGTCTAGGTAAGGCGCCACTGCTATGCCCCGCGGCCTTAGAACCGCCAGGAGGGACCCTAGCACCTTTGTGAAAATTCTGGGAGCAGTGGCTAAGCCGAAAGGGAGAGCCACAAACTGGTAATGCTTGTCCAGAAAAGTGAACCTGAGAAACTGGTGATGATCTTTGTGGATAGGAATGTGTAGGTATGCATCCTTTAGATCCACGGTAGTCATATATTGACCTTCCTGGATCATTGGTAAGATTGTCCGAATGGTCTCCATTTTGAATGATGGGACTCTTAGGAATCTGTTTAGAATTTTTAGATCCAGGATGGGTCTGAAAGTTCCCACTTTTTTGGGAACCACAAACAGGTTTGAGTAAAAACCCAGCCCTTGTTCCATGATTGGAACTGGGTGGATCACTCCCATTGTATGTAGATCTTCTACACAGCGTAAAAACGCCTCTTTCTTTGTCTGATCTGTAGACAAACGAGAAATGTGGAACCTCCCCCTTGGAGGAGAATCCTTGAATTCTAGAAGATATCCCTGGGATACAATATCTAACGCCCAAGGATTGTGTACATCTCTTGCCCAGGCCTGAGCGAAGAGAGAGAGTCTGCCCCCTACTAGATCCGGTCTCGGATCGGGGGCTACCCCTTCATGCTGTCTTGTTGGCAGCTGCAGGCTTTTTGGCCTGTTTACCCTTATTCCAGCCCTGGTAAGTTTTCCAGGTTGTCTTGGGCTGTGAAGCGTTACCCTCTTGCTTTGCAGCCGGAGAGGATGAAGCGGGGCCGTTCCTGAAATTACGAAAGGAACGAAAATTAGCTTTGTTCTTTGTCTTAAAGGACTTGTCCTGAGGGAGAGCATGGCCTTTTCCCCCAGTGATTTCTGAAATAATCTACTTCAATTCAGGCCCGAAGAGGGTCTTTCCTTTGAAAGGGATGTTCAAAAGCTTGGATTTAGACGACACATCGGCCGACCAGGACTTTAGCCATAGTGCCCTGCGCGCCAAAATGGCGAAACCTGAATTTTTTGCCACTAGCTTAGCTATTTGGAAAGCGGCGTCAGTGATAAAAGAATTAGCTAGCTTTAGAGCCTTAATTCTATCCATAATTTCCTCATATGAGGTCTCCGTCTGGAGCGAGTCTTCCAGCGCCTCAAACCAGAAAGCAGCTGCAGTAGTTACAGGAATAATGCAGTCAATAGGCTGGAGAAGAAAACCTTGTTGAACAAAAATTTTCTGAGTCCCGTACAGGGTCAGGTATGGGGAACATTTTCTTAAAAACAGGAGGGGGAACAAAGGGAACACCTGGTCTATCCCTATCCCTAGTAACGATATCCGCAATCCTCTTAGGGACCGGAAACGTATCCGTGTAAACAGGGACCTCTAGGTACTTGTCCATTTTACACAATTTCTCTGGGATCACCAAAGGGTCGCAGTCATCCAGAGTAGCTAATACCTCCCTAAGCAAAACGCGGAGGTGTTCTAGTTTAAATTTAAAAGCCAATGTATCTGAATCTGTCTGAGGAGGAACCCTTCCTGAATCAGAGACTTCTCCTTCAGACATCAAATCCTTCGCTCCCACTTCAGAGCGTTGTGAGGGTATATCGGATACGGCTACCAAAGCGTCAGAATGCTCATAATCTGTTCTTAAAACGGAGCTATCACGCTTTGCAGGGAACACGGGCAGTTAAGATAAGAAGGCTGTAAGACAATTATCCATGACTGCCGCTAAGTCTTGTAATGTAAAAGGGTTAGACGCACTAGAGGTACTAGGCGTCGCTTGTGCGGGCGTAACTGGTTGTGACACTTGGGGAGAGGCAGACGGGCTACCCTTGTTACCTTCAGTCTGAGAATCATCTTGGGCCACATTCTTAAGTGCAACAATATGATCTTTAAAGTGTATAGACATATCAGTACAAGTGGGACACATTCTGAGAGGGGGTTCCACCATGGCTTCTAAACAAATTGAACAAGGATTTTCCTTAGTGTCAGACATGTTTAACAGACTAGTAGTATACACAAGCAGGCTTGGAAATCACTTTAATCAAATAAAAAACACAATTTGAAAAAACGTTACTGTGCCTTTAAGAGATAAAAAGAGCACACAATTTTACAAAACAGTGAAAAATGCAGCAATCCTTTTGAATTTTTCACAGTATGTACCTAAAGCCTTAATAAGATTGCACCACAAGTTGCAAAACGATTAACTCCTTAATGCCCAAACCGGAGCAGCCTAAAGCCAACACCCGGTTAAAATTAGTACAGCACCTTGCCACAGCCTTGCTGTGGCCCTACCTGCCATTAGGGATCAGATTTGGGGGAATATAGCTTCTATAAGGCCCTCAAACAGCAGCAGGACCCTCCATGTGGAGCAGTATGAACTTCTCTGCAATTCTAACTGCGCATCTGAGGCGCGAAATTAGGCCCCTCCCACTCTACTCCGGAGCTGTGAGGCCTAGTAAATCACTCTTAAGTGAATAAAAAACAGCCATGTGGGTAATAACCCCAGAAAGAACCCCAAAAGGACTTTCAAAGTGTCTACAAATGATATTTTCCTTAATTAAACAATCGATTGCCCTGAATCAGTGTCAACCAGTATAATTAGCCCTGTTATGTAAGCATTCAATTCCTTACTAAGTCTGTGAACATAGCTTACCCTCCCCTCATGGGGATATTGTCAGTCTCTTCCAGCATTATCTCAGTCTTGTCTAGAAAAAAATGACTGAACATACCTCATTGCAGATTACCCTGCAAACCGTTCCCCCCAACTGAAGTTTTCTGGTACTCCTCAGTCCTGTGTGGGAATAGCAGTGGATTTTAGTTACAACATGCTAAAATCATTTTCCTCTCAGCAGAAATCTTCATCACTTTTCTGCTAGAGAGTAAATAGTACAAACCGGTACCATTTAAAATAACAAACTTTTGATTGAAGATAATAAAAACTACAATTCTAACACCACATTCACTTTACCCTCCTGAGAGATACCCTAGTGCTTAGAGCCGGCAAAGAGAATTACTGGGGAGTGGAGCTAGAGGGGGAGCTATATGGACAGCTCTGCTGTGTGCTCTCTTTGCCACTTTCTGTAGGGAATGAGAATATCCCACAAGTAAAGGATGAATCCGTGGACTGGATACACCTTGCAAGAGAAAGTATAATTGTTTTTATTTATGTATTTATTTGTTTTCCTACTTTATGTATTTTCTCTTTTTTTTTCTTTTTAAAATAATTTGTGTCTATGGACAGAAACTTTGATAAATGCAAAAGGATTGTATTATTTATTATGTGTAACACACCCTGTGAGATGAAATGAAAATGCGAAACTAACGTTTTTGTTGCTGTTATGCTGTTGGTTTATAAATAAAAAAAATAAAAAAAAAGAGGGATTAGTGCAACACAACACACAAGTCTAATGAAAATAAATTGTTCTATATCCTTATAAGCCAGGGCTGCTCTCTGTGCTAGTAACCGTGCACCCCTCTGTGCTAGCTACTGTGCGCCCCTCTGCGCCCTTAAATAAAGCAAGACTGATAATGTGCGCTTTGGGGGCTTCAGGTAGGTCGGCAAACAAGAGCCATAGAACTTGCCCTGTGCAACTCAACAGTGGTGGTAAATATTATTTGTGTGTTTAACAGACAAAATGTATACGCAGCCCATAAAGATCCTAAATACTGACCTGCGGCCCCTGTGAGTTAGGGCCCATCACGGGCAAATCTGACCATAATGCAGCTAATCCTTCCCATACATTCATATCTACACATATATTTATTTATAATATAACACTTTAGCTGTTGTCTGCTTTACAAATGAATAAACTACACCTGTGTGATGACGCGTGAGCTGCACATTATACACATTACATGATACTCAGTGTCTAATACTGATTTATATAACGTTTTATCTTATTCCCCTGCCCTGTGTGTAGCTGCTGTAAACGACTAACTCATAAACATAACTTGTGCTACAGTTGTGCTTCTGTGTGTATTAACCCTTCACTGGCACAGAGAGCTGCACAGTGTGTATTAACCCTTCACTGGCACAGAGAGCAGCACAGTGTGTATTAACCCTTCACTGGCACAGAGAGCAGCACAGTGTGTATTAACCCTTCACTGGCACAGAGAGCAGAACAGTGTGTATTAACCCTTCACTGGCACAGAGAGAAGCACAGTGTGTATTAACCCTTCACTGGCACAGAGAGCTGTACAGTGTGTATTAACCCTTCACTAGCACAGAGAGCAGCACAGTGTGTATTAACCCTTCACTAGCACAGAGAGAGTAGCACAGTGTGTATTAACCCTTCACTAGCATAGAGAGCAGCACAGTGTGTATTAACCCTTCACTAGCACAGAGAGCTGCACAGTGTGTATTAACCCTTCACTAGCACAGAGAGCAGCAGTGTGTATTAACCCTTCACTAGTGCAGAGAGCAGCACAGTGTGTATTAACCCTTCACTAGCACAGAGAGCAGCACAGTGTGTATTAAACCTCCACTAGCACAGAGAGCTGCACAGTGTGTATTAACCCTTCACAAGCACAGAGAGCAGCACAGTGTGTATTAACCCTTCAGTAGCACAGAGAGCAGCACAGTGTGTATTAACCCTTCACTAGCGCAGAGAGCAACAGTGTACTCAGTGTCTGATACTGATTTATATAACGTTTTATCTTATTCCCCTGCCCTGTGTGTAGCTGCTGTAAATGACTAAATCATAAACATAACTTGTGCTACAGTTGTGCTTCTGTGTGTATTAACCCTTCACTGACAGAGAGCAGCACAGTGTGTATTAACCCTTCACTAGCACAGAGAGCAGCACAGTATGTGTTAACCCTTCACTAGCACAGAGAGCTGCACAGTGTGTATTAACCCTTCACTAGCACAGAGAGCAGCACAGTGTATATTAACCCTTCACTAGCACAGAGAGCAGCACAGTGTGTATTAACCTTCACTAGCACAGAGAGCAGCACAGTGTGTATTAACCCTTCACTAGCACAGAGAGCATCACAGTGTGTATTAACCCTTCACTAGCACAGAGAGCTATAGTGTGTATTAACCCCTTAACAAGCACAGAGAGCAGCACAGTGTATTAACCCTTCACTAGCACAAAGAGCAGCACAGTGTGTATTAACCCTTCACTAGCACAGAGAGCAGCACAGTGTGTATTAACCATTCACTAGCACAGAGAGCAGCACAGTGTGTATTAACCCTTCACTAGCACAGAGAGCAGCACAGTGTGTATTAACCCTTCACTAGCACAGAGAGCAGCACAGTGTGTATTAACCCTTCACTAGCACAGATAGCAGCACAGTGTGTATTAACCCTTCACTAGCACAGAGAGCAGCAGTGTGTATTAACCCTTCACTAGCACAGAGTAGCACAGTGTGTATTAACCCTTCAATAGCACAGAGAGCAGCACAGTGTGTATTAACCCTTCACTATCACAGAGAGCAGCACAGTGTGTATTTACCCTTCACTAGCACAGAGAGCAGCACAGTGTGTATTAACCCTTCACTAGCACAGAGAGCAGCACCGCGTGTATTAACCCCTTCACTAGCACAGAAAGCAGCACCGCGTGTATTAACCCTTCACTGGCACAGAGAGCTGCACAGTGTGTATTAACCCTTCACTAGCACAGAGAGCAGCACAGTGTGTATTAACCCTTCACTAGCACAGAGAGCAGCACAGTGTGTATTAACCCTTCACTAGCACAGAGAGCAGCACAGTGTGTATTAACCCTTCACTAGGACCGAGAGCAGCACAGTGTGTATTAACCCTTCACTAGCACAGAGAGCAGCACAGTATGTATTAACCCCTTCACTAGCACAGAGAGCAGCACAGTGTGTATTTACCCCTTCACTAGCACAGAGAGTAGCACAGTGTGTATTAACCCTTCACTAGCACAGAGAGCTGCACAGTGTGTATTAACTCCTTCACTACCACAGAGAGCAGCACAGTGTGTATTAACCCTTCACTAGCACAGAGAGCAGCACAGTGTGTATTAACCCTTCATTAGCACAGATAGCAGCACAGTGTGTATTAACCCTTCACTAGCACAGAGAGTTGCACAGTGTGTATTAGCCGTTCACTAGCACAGAGAGTTGCACAGTGTGTATTAACCCTTCACTAGCACAGAGAGCAGCACAGTGTGTATTAACCCTTCACTAGCACAGAGAGCTGCACAGTGTGTATTAACCCTTCACTAGCACAGAGAGCAGCAAATTTGTGTATTAACCCTTCACTAGCACAGAGAGCAGCACAGTGTGTATTAACCCCTTAACTAGCACAGAGAGCTGCACAGTGTGTATTAACTCCTTCACTAGCACAGAGAGCAGCACAGTGTGTATTAACCCCTTTGTAGCACAGAGAGCAGCACAGTGTGTATTAACCCTTCATTAGCACAGATAGCAGCACAGTGTGTATTAACCCTTCACTAGCACAGAGAGCAGCACAGTGTGTATTAGCCGTTCACTAGCACAGAGAGTTGCACAGTGTGTATTAACCCTTCACTAGCACAGAGAGTTGCACAGTGTGTATTAACCCTTCACTAGCACAGAGAGCAGCACAGTGTGTATTAACCCTTCACTAGCACAGAGAGCTGCACAGTGTGTATTAACCCTTCACTAGCACAGAGAGCAGCACAATGTGTATTAACCCTTCACTAGCACAGAGAGCAGCACAGTGTGTATTAACCCTTCACTAGCACAGAGAGCTGCACAGTGTGTATTAACCCTTCACTAGCACAGAGAGCAGCACAGTGTGTATTAACCCTTCAATAGCACAGAGAGCAGCACAGTGTGTATTAACCCTTCACTAGCACAGAGAGCAGCACAGTGTGTATTAACCCTTCACTAGCACAGAGAGCAGCACAGTGTGTATTAACCCTTCACTAGCACAGAGAGCTATAGTGTGTATTAACCCCTTAACAAGCACAGAGAGCAGCACAGTGTATTAACCCTTCACTAGCACAAAGAGCAGCACAGTGTGTATTAACCCTTCACTAGCACAGAGAGCAGCACAGTGTGTATTAACCATTCACTAGCACAGAGAGCAGCACAGTGTGTATTAACCCTTCACTAGCACAGAGAGCAGCACAGTGTGTATTAACCCTTCACTAGCACAGAGAGCAGCACAGTGTGTATTAACCCTTCACTAGCACAGATAGCAGCACAGTGTGTATTAACCCTTCACTAGCACAGAGAGCAGCAGTGTGTATTAACCCTTCACTAGCACAGAGTAGCACAGTGTGTATTAACCCTTCAATAGCACAGAGAGCAGCACAGTGTGTATTAACCCTTCACTATCACAGAGAGCAGCACAGTGTGTATTAACCCTTCACTAGCACAGAGAGCAGCACAGTGTGTATTAACCCTTCACTAGCACAGAGAGCAGCACCGCGTGTATTAACCCCTTCACTAGCACAGAAAGCAGCACCGCATGTATTAACCCTTCACTGGCACAGAGAGCTGCACAGTGTGTATTAACCCTTCACTAGCACAGAGAGCAGCACAGTGTGTATTAACCCTTCACTAGCACAGAGAGCAGCACAGTGTGTATTAACCCTTCACTAGCACAGAGAGCAGCACAGTGTGTATTAACCCTTCACTAGGGCCGAGAGCAGCACAGTGTGTATTAACCCTTCACTAGCACAGAGAGCAGCACAGTATGTATTAACCCCTTCACTAGCACAGAGAGCAGCACAGTGTGTATTTACCCCTTCACTAGCACAGAGAGTAGCACAGTGTGTATTAACCCTTCACTAGCACAGAGAGCTGCACAGTGTGTATTAACTCCTTCACTACCACAGAGAGCAGCACAGTGTGTATTAACCCTTCACTAGCACAGAGAGCAGCACAGTGTGTATTAACCCTTCATTAGCACAGATAGCAGCACAGTGTGTATTAACCCTTCACTAGCACAGAGAGTTGCACAGTGTGTATTAGCCGTTCACTAGCACAGAGAGTTGCACAATGTGTATTAACCCTTCACTAGCATTTAGCTCTGCTTCTTAGCAAAGAGATCAAACTAAAAAAGGATCAAATACATAAGGATATTTGAGTTATTTCAGAAAGGTATATAACATTTCTCTTTTAAATTGTTGTTACTTGAATAGTTTGTACTTTCAGATAATATATTTTGTATTTCTATTAACTTTATATTTTGTTTTTTTATAGGTGGTAGACCTGAACTGTGAATTAGTTTCACTACAGAAATTGAATAGTTAAAGGTTTGAGTTAATTTACATTCTTTTGTATTCTGGTTTTTAGTATTGCAATTAGATAACAATTAGATTGTTTGCATAGGTGAGCAATTAGGAGGGACCCCACCCTATCTTTCTGAGGGTATTTAAAGAGATCTGTTTAGCTCTGCTTCTTAGCAAAGAGATCAAACTAAAAAAGGATCAAATACATAAGGATATTTGAGTTATTTCAGAAAGGTATATAACATTTCTCTTTTAAATTGTTGTTACTTGAATAGTTTGTACTTTCAGATAATATATTTTGTATTTCTATTAACTTTATATTTTGTTTTTTTATAGGTGGTAGACCTGAACTGTGAATTAGTTTCACTACAGAAATTGAATAGTTAAAGGTTTGAGTTAATTTACATTCTTTTGTATTCTGGTTTTTAGTATTGCAATTAGATAACAATTAGATTGTTTGCATAGGTGAGCAATTAGGAGGGACCCCACCCTATCTTTCTGAGGGTATTTAAAGAGATCTGTTTAGCTCTGCTAAACATTTAGCTCTGCTTCTTAGCAAAGAGATCAAACTAAAAAAGGATCAAATACATAAGGATATTTGAGTTATTTCAGAAAGGTATATAACATTTCTCTTTTAAATTGTTGTTACTTGAATAGTTTGTACTTTCAGATAATATATTTTGTATTTCTATTAACTTTATATTTTGTTTTTTTATAGGTGGTAGACCTGAACTGTGAATTAGTTTCACTACAGAAATTGAATAGTTAAAGGTTTGAGTTAATTTACATTCTTTTGTATTCTGGTTTTTAGTATTGCAATTAGATAACAATTAGATTGTTTGCATAGGTGAGCAATTAGGAGGGACCCCACCCTATCTTTCTGAGGGTATTTAAAGAGATCTGTTTAGCTCTGCTACTAAGCAAAGAGATCAAACTAAAAAAGGATCAAATACATAAGGATATTTGAGTTATTTCAGAAAGGTATATAACATTTCTCTTTTAAATTGTTGTTACTTGAATAGTTTGTACTTTCAGATAATATATTTTGTATTTCTATTAACTTTATATTTTGTTTTTTTATAGGTGGTAGACCTGAACTGTGAATTAGTTTCACTACAGAAATTGAATAGTTAAAGGTTTGAGTTAATTTACATTCTTTTGTATTCTGGTTTTTAGTATTGCAATTAGATAACAATTAGATTGTTTGCATAGGTGAGCAATTAGGAGGGACCCCACCCTATCTTTCTGAGGGTATTTAAAGAGATCTGTTTAGCTCTGCTAAACATTTAGCTCTGCTTCTTAGCAAAGAGATCAAACTAAAAAAGGATCAAATACATAAGGATATTTGAGTTATTTCAGAAAGGTATATAACATTTCTCTTTTAAATTGTTGTTACTTGAATAGTTTGTACTTTCAGATAATATATTTTGTATTTCTATTAACTTTATATTTTGTTTTTTTATAGGTGGTAGACCTGAACTGTGAATTAGTTTCACTACAGAAATTGAATAGTTAAAGGTTTGAGTTAATTTACATTCTTTTGTATTCTGGTTTTTAGTATTGCAATTAGATAACAATTAGATTGTTTGCATAGGTGAGCAATTAGGAGGGACCCCACCCTATCTTTCTGAGGGTATTTAAAGAGATCTGTTTAGCTCTGCTAAACATTTAGCTCTGCTTCTTAGCAAAGAGATCAAACTAAAAAAGGATCAAATACATAAGGATATTTGAGTTATTTCAGAAAGGTATATAACATTTCTCTTTTAAATTGTTGTTACTTGAATAGTTTGTACTTTCAGATAATATATTTTGTATTTCTATTAACTTTATATTTTGTTTTTTTATAGGTGGTAGACCTGAACTGTGAATTAGTTTCACTACAGAAATTGAATAGTTAAAGGTTTGAGTTAATTTACATTCTTTTGTATTCTGGTTTTTAGTATTGCAATTAGATAACAATTAGATTGTTTGCATAGGTGAGCAATTAGGAGGGACCCCACCCTATCTTTCTGAGGGTATTTAAAGAGATCTGTTTAGCTCTGCTAAACATTTAGCTCTGCTTCTTAGCAAAGAGATCAAACTAAAAAAGGATCAAATACATAAGGATATTTGAGTTATTTCAGAAAGGTATATAACATTTCTCTTTTAAATTGTTGTTACTTGAATAGTTTGTACTTTCAGATAATATATTTTGTATTTCTATTAACTTTATATTTTGTTTTTTTATAGGTGGTAGACCTGAACTGTGAATTAGTTTCACTACAGAAATTGAATAGTTAAAGGTTTGAGTTAATTTACATTCTTTTGTATTCTGGTTTTTAGTATTGCAATTAGATAACAATTAGATTGTTTGCATAGGTGAGCAATTAGGAGGGACCCCACCCTATCTTTCTGAGGGTATTTAAAGAGATCTGTTTAGCTCTGCTAAACATTTAGCTCTGCTTCTTAGCAAAGAGATCAAACTAAAAAAGGATCAAATACATAAGGATATTTGAGTTATTTCAGAAAGGTATATAACATTTCTCTTTTAAATTGTTGTTACTTGAATAGTTTGTACTTTCAGATAATATATTTTGTATTTCTATTAACTTTATATTTTGTTTTTTTATAGGTGGTAGACCTGAACTGTGAATTAGTTTCACTACAGAAATTGAATAGTTAAAGGTTTGAGTTAATTTACATTCTTTTGTATTCTGGTTTTTAGTATTGCAATTAGATAACAATTAGATTGTTTGCATAGGTGAGCAATTAGGAGGGACCCCACCCTATCTTTCTGAGGGTATTTAAAGAGATCTGTTTAGCTCTGCTAAACATTTAGCTCTGCTTCTTAGCAAAGAGATCAAACTAAAAAAGGATCAAATACATAAGGATATTTGAGTTATTTCAGAAAGGTATATAACATTTCTCTTTTAAATTGTTGTTACTTGAATAGTTTGTACTTTCAGATAATATATTTTGTATTTCTATTAACTTTATATTTTGTTTTTTTATAGGTGGTAGACCTGAACTGTGAATTAGTTTCACTACAGAAATTGAATAGTTAAAGGTTTGAGTTAATTTACATTCTTTTGTATTCTGGTTTTTAGTATTGCAATTAGATAACAATTAGATTGTTTGCATAGGTGAGCAATTAGGAGGGACCCCACCCTATCTTTCTGAGGGTATTTAAAGAGATCTGTTTAGCTCTGCTAAACATTTAGCTCTGCTTCTTAGCAAAGAGATCAAACTAAAAAAGGATCAAATACATAAGGATATTTGAGTTATTTCAGAAAGGTATATAACATTTCTCTTTTAAATTGTTGTTACTTGAATAGTTTGTACTTTCAGATAATATATTTTGTATTTCTATTAACTTTATATTTTGTTTTTTTATAGGTGGTAGACCTGAACTGTGAATTAGTTTCACTACAGAAATTGAATAGTTAAAGGTTTGAGTTAATTTACATTCTTTTGTATTCTGGTTTTTAGTATTGCAATTAGATAACAATTAGATTGTTTGCATAGGTGAGCAATTAGGAGGGACCCCACCCTATCTTTCTGAGGGTATTTAAAGAGATCTGTTTAGCTCTGCTAAACATTTAGCTCTGCTTCTTAGCAAAGAGATCAAACTAAAAAAGGATCAAATACATAAGGATATTTGAGTTATTTCAGAAAGGTATATAACATTTCTCTTTTAAATTGTTGTTACTTGAATAGTTTGTACTTTCAGATAATATATTTTGTATTTCTATTAACTTTATATTTTGTTTTTTTATAGGTGGTAGACCTGAACTGTGAATTAGTTTCACTACAGAAATTGAATAGTTAAAGGTTTGAGTTAATTTACATTCTTTTGTATTCTGGTTTTTAGTATTGCAATTAGATAACAATTAGATTGTTTGCATAGGTGAGCAATTAGGAGGGACCCCACCCTATCTTTCTGAGGGTATTTAAAGAGATCTGTTTAGCTCTGCTAAACATTTAGCTCTGCTTCTTAGCAAAGAGATCAAACTAAAAAAGGATCAAATACATAAGGATATTTGAGTTATTTCAGAAAGGTATATAACATTTCTCTTTTAAATTGTTGTTACTTGAATAGTTTGTACTTTCAGATAATATATTTTGTATTTCTATTAACTTTATATTTTGTTTTTTTATAGGTGGTAGACCTGAACTGTGAATTAGTTTCACTACAGAAATTGAATAGTTAAAGGTTTGAGTTAATTTACATTCTTTTGTATTCTGGTTTTTAGTATTGCAATTAGATAACAATTAGATTGTTTGCATAGGTGAGCAATTAGGAGGGACCCCACCCTATCTTTCTGAGGGTATTTAAAGAGATCTGTTTAGCTCTGCTAAACATTTAGCTCTGCTTCTTAGCAAAGAGATCAAACTAAAAAAGGATCAAATACATAAGGATATTTGAGTTATTTCAGAAAGGTATATAACATTTCTCTTTTAAATTGTTGTTACTTGAATAGTTTGTACTTTCAGATAATATATTTTGTATTTCTATTAACTTTATATTTTGTTTTTTTATAGGTGGTAGACCTGAACTGTGAATTAGTTTCACTACAGAAATTGAATAGTTAAAGGTTTGAGTTAATTTACATTCTTTTGTATTCTGGTTTTTAGTATTGCAATTAGATAACAATTAGATTGTTTGCATAGGTGAGCAATTAGGAGGGACCCCACCCTATCTTTCTGAGGGTATTTAAAGAGATCTGTTTAGCTCTGCTAAACATTTAGCTCTGCTTCTTAGCAAAGAGATCAAACTAAAAAAGGATCAAATACATAAGGATATTTGAGTTATTTCAGAAAGGTATATAACATTTCTCTTTTAAATTGTTGTTACTTGAATAGTTTGTACTTTCAGATAATATATTTTGTATTTCTATTAACTTTATATTTTGTTTTTTTATAGGTGGTAGACCTGAACTGTGAATTAGTTTCACTACAGAAATTGAATAGTTAAAGGTTTGAGTTAATTTACATTCTTTTGTATTCTGGTTTTTAGTATTGCAATTAGATAACAATTAGATTGTTTGCATAGGTGAGCAATTAGGAGGGACCCCACCCTATCTTTCTGAGGGTATTTAAAGAGATCTGTTTAGCTCTGCTAAACATTTAGCTCTGCTTCTTAGCAAAGAGATCAAACTAAAAAAGGATCAAATACATAAGGATATTTGAGTTATTTCAGAAAGGTATATAACATTTCTCTTTTAAATTGTTGTTACTTGAATAGTTTGTACTTTCAGATAATATATTTTGTATTTCTATTAACTTTATATTTTGTTTTTTTATAGGTGGTAGACCTGAACTGTGAATTAGTTTCACTACAGAAATTGAATAGTTAAAGGTTTGAGTTAATTTACATTCTTTTGTATTCTGGTTTTTAGTATTGCAATTAGATAACAATTAGATTGTTTGCATAGGTGAGCAATTAGGAGGGACCCCACCCTATCTTTCTGAGGGTATTTAAAGAGATCTGTTTAGCTCTGCTAAACATTTAGCTCTGCTTCTTAGCAAAGAGATCAAACTAAAAAAGGATCAAATACATAAGGATATTTGAGTTATTTCAGAAAGGTATATAACATTTCTCTTTTAAATTGTTGTTACTTGAATAGTTTGTACTTTCAGATAATATATTTTGTATTTCTATTAACTTTATATTTTGTTTTTTTATAGGTGGTAGACCTGAACTGTGAATTAGTTTCACTACAGAAATTGAATAGTTAAAGGTTTGAGTTAATTTACATTCTTTTGTATTCTGGTTTTTAGTATTGCAATTAGATAACAATTAGATTGTTTGCATAGGTGAGCAATTAGGAGGGACCCCACCCTATCTTTCTGAGGGTATTTAAAGAGATCTGTTTAGCTCTGCTAAACATTTAGCTCTGCTTCTTAGCAAAGAGATCAAACTAAAAAAGGATCAAATACATAAGGATATTTGAGTTATTTCAGAAAGGTATATAACATTTCTCTTTTAAATTGTTGTTACTTGAATAGTTTGTACTTTCAGATAATATATTTTGTATTTCTATTAACTTTATATTTTGTTTTTTTATAGGTGGTAGACCTGAACTGTGAATTAGTTTCACTACAGAAATTGAATAGTTAAAGGTTTGAGTTAATTTACATTCTTTTGTATTCTGGTTTTTAGTATTGCAATTAGATAACAATTAGATTGTTTGCATAGGTGAGCAATTAGGAGGGACCCCACCCTATCTTTCTGAGGGTATTTAAAGAGATCTGTTTAGCTCTGCTAAACATTTAGCTCTGCTTCTTAGCAAAGAGATCAAACTAAAAAAGGATCAAATACATAAGGATATTTGAGTTATTTCAGAAAGGTATATAACATTTCTCTTTTAAATTGTTGTTACTTGAATAGTTTGTACTTTCAGATAATATATTTTGTATTTCTATTAACTTTATATTTTGTTTTTTTATAGGTGGTAGACCTAAACTGTGAATTAGTTTCACTACAGAAATTGAATAGTTAAAGGTTTGAGTTAATTTACATTCTTTTGTATTCTGGTTTTTAGTATTGCAATTAGATAACAATTAGATTGTTTGCATAGGTGAGCAATTAGGAGGGACCCCACCCTATCTTTCTGAGGGTATTTAAAGAGATCTGTTTAGCTCTGCTAAACATTTAGCTCTGCTTCTTAGCAAAGAGATCAAACTAAAAAAGGATCAAATACATAAGGATATTTGAGTTATTTCAGAAAGGTATATAACATTTCTCTTTTAAATTGTTGTTACTTGAATAGTTTGTACTTTCAGATAATATATTTTGTATTTCTATTAACTTTATATTTTGTTTTTTTATAGGTGGTAGACCTGAACTGTGAATTAGTTTCACTACAGAAATTGAATAGTTAAAGGTTTGAGTTAATTTACATTCTTTTGTATTCTGGTTTTTAGTATTGCAATTAGATAACAATTAGATTGTTTGCATAGGTGAGCAATTAGGAGGGACCCCACCCTATCTTTCTGAGGGTATTTAAAGAGATCTGTTTAGCTCTGCTAAACATTTAGCTCTGCTTCTTAGCAAAGAGATCAAACTAAAAAAGGATCAAATACATAAGGATATTTGAGTTATTTCAGAAAGGTATATAACATTTCTCTTTTAAATTGTTGTTACTTGAATAGTTTGTACTTTCAGATAATATATTTTGTATTTCTATTAACTTTATATTTTGTTTTTTTATAGGTGGTAGACCTGAACTGTGAATTAGTTTCACTACAGAAATTGAATAGTTAAAGGTTTGAGTTAATTTACATTCTTTTGTATTCTGGTTTTTAGTATTGCAATTAGATAACAATTAGATTGTTTGCATAGGTGAGCAATTAGGAGGGACCCCACCCTATCTTTCTGAGGGTATTTAAAGAGATCTGTTTAGCTCTGCTAAACATTTAGCTCTGCTTCTTAGCAAAGAGATCAAACTAAAAAAGGATCAAATACATAAGGATATTTGAGTTATTTCAGAAAGGTATATAACATTTCTCTTTTAAATTGTTGTTACTTGAATAGTTTGTACTTTCAGATAATATATTTTGTATTTCTATTAACTTTATATTTTGTTTTTTTATAGGTGGTAGACCTGAACTGTGAATTAGTTTCACTACAGAAATTGAATAGTTAAAGGTTTGAGTTAATTTACATTCTTTTGTATTCTGGTTTTTAGTATTGCAATTAGATAACAATTAGATTGTTTGCATAGGTGAGCAATTAGGAGGGACCCCACCCTATCTTTCTGAGGGTATTTAAAGAGATCTGTTTAGCTCTGCTAAACATTTAGCTCTGCTTCTTAGCAAAGAGATCAAACTAAAAAAGGATCAAATACATAAGGATATTTGAGTTATTTCAGAAAGGTATATAACATTTCTCTTTTAAATTGTTGTTACTTGAATAGTTTGTACTTTCAGATAATATATTTTGTATTTCTATTAACTTTATATTTTGTTTTTTTATAGGTGGTAGACCTGAACTGTGAATTAGTTTCACTACAGAAATTGAATAGTTAAAGGTTTGAGTTAATTTACATTCTTTTGTATTCTGGTTTTTAGTATTGCAATTAGATAACAATTAGATTGTTTGCATAGGTGAGCAATTAGGAGGGACCCCACCCTATCTTTCTGAGGGTATTTAAAGAGATCTGTTTAGCTCTGCTAAACATTTAGCTCTGCTTCTTAGCAAAGAGATCAAACTAAAAAAGGATCAAATACATAAGGATATTTGAGTTATTTCAGAAAGGTATATAACATTTCTCTTTTAAATTGTTGTTACTTGAATAGTTTGTACTTTCAGATAATATATTTTGTATTTCTATTAACTTTATATTTTGTTTTTTTATAGGTGGTAGACCTGAACTGTGAATTAGTTTCACTACAGAAATTGAATAGTTAAAGGTTTGAGTTAATTTACATTCTTTTGTATTCTGGTTTTTAGTATTGCAATTAGATAACAATTAGATTGTTTGCATAGGTGAGCAATTAGGAGGGACCCCACCCTATCTTTCTGAGGGTATTTAAAGAGATCTGTTTAGCTCTGCTAAACATTTAGCTCTGCTTCTTAGCAAAGAGATCAAACTAAAAAAGGATCAAATACATAAGGATATTTGAGTTATTTCAGAAAGGTATATAACATTTCTCTTTTAAATTGTTGTTACTTGAATAGTTTGTACTTTCAGATAATATATTTTGTATTTCTATTAACTTTATATTTTGTTTTTTTATAGGTGGTAGACCTGAACTGTGAATTAGTTTCACTACAGAAATTGAATAGTTAAAGGTTTGAGTTAATTTACATTCTTTTGTATTCTGGTTTTTAGTATTGCAATTAGATAACAATTAGATTGTTTGCATAGGTGAGCAATTAGGAGGGACCCCATCCTATCTTTCTGAGGGTATTTAAAGAGATCTGTTTAGCTCTGCTAAACATTTAGCTCTGCTTCTTAGCAAAGAGATCAAACTAAAAAAGGATCAAATACATAAGGATATTTGAGTTATTTCAGGAGTTATTCAGGGTTATTCAGGCTTATTCAGTAGTAAATAATACTTATATTTTTCTTATTGTTAAAGTGTTGCATAGTTTAAAATGTCTCAGATACAATGCAATGGGTGTTTTGCACTTTTTAATCGTTCTACTTTTTGGAGATTTAAGGGCTGTCCTGTTTGTAAGCAGTTTTCCCTGTTAAGGGAGGAAATAGCTAAACTTCAAGCTAAGGTAAGTAACATACCTGTTACCTCTACAAAGCTGCCTCAGAAAGAAGCCCCTCTACCCCAGAGATCAGCAAGGAGAGGCAGATGGATCACTGTAGGCTCTGGAAGAATTAGAACAGTAGACCAGAAGCATTGCCCACAACCTCTGCCATTGCAAAACTCCTATGCTGCTCTTGCCGAATACACTTGTGATGAGGAGATTGCTGTTTCTGAGCCCTCTGAAGCTGTAACAGGTAATTTAAATCTATTGGCACCTGATTCTCCAGGTAACATAACACAGGAAAGAACTGCAGATGTGTTTTTGAGAAAAAGACTGTTAGTGTGTGACTCTATTTTGAGGAATGTGTATTTAGGTGAAAGTAAAGGAGAAACAAGGGAGGTTAGATGTCTTCCAGGAGCTACTGCTCACAGGGATAAGAATCGTATTTTGAGAATTGTTAAGGCAGCAGGAAAGGGAAGTGAGTTAGATGTGATTGTACATTTAGGAACAAATGATCTGGCTAGTAATCATGTTGCTGCTGTTCAGAAAGAGTTTTGTGACCTAGGTAATCATTTAGAGACTGTGGCATCAACTCTATCATTTTCTGCTATTTTACCTGTGTATGACCAGGAAGCAGGAAAGATGGAGCGGATAATAACATTTAATTCTTGGTTAGATAAGTGGTGCAGGGAACGAGGATTTGGTTTTATTGGCCATTATAGCTCTGTTTGGAAAGATACTAGGTTATTTAGGAGAGATGGCTTGCATTTGGATGCTAAAGGAACAGAGTATCTGGGAGAGGAGTTCAAATACTTTATTAGAAATCATTTAAACTAATAAAGGGGGGTAGCATTAATATATCCACCTGCCCCCCACAGCATGCCAAAACTGTTAGTCCAAGTAACAATTCTAGAAATTCTAGTAGAAAAATTCTTCGTGCCATGAGCACAAATGCTTGCAGCTTAGGAAATAAATTACCTGAACTCATTTCAATAATGACTAGGGACAACTTGGATTTAGTAGCTATAACAGAAACATGGTACAATGATTTGCATGACTGGGACATAATCATACCTGGATACAGGTTATTTAAAAAGAACAGAGTAGGAAAGAAAGGTGGAGGAGTTGCTTTGTATGTAAATGAAAATATAAAGGTTACTGAAATTGTAGGAACAAATGATGAGGTGGAAAGTATTTGGGTGACTTTGGAAATTGGAGATAAAAATGTTTTTAGAATAGGGGTTGTATATAGGCCTCCATTGCAGGATGAAAAACTGGACAATCTGTTATTAGATGAAATAACCAAAATGACCATGAAGGGTAAGGTTATAGTACTGGGGGACTTTAATTTGCCAGATATAGACTGGAAGATTCCTTCTGCTAGATCGGCTAGAAGCAGGTATATTCTTGAATCTCTGCTAGGGGAATCACTTGAACAATTAGTCAAGGAACCAACTCGTAAGGAAGCTATATTAGATCTAATACTTACAAACAGTGATACAGTTTCAGATGTGTCTGTAGGTGAGAACTTAGGATCCAGTGATCATCAATCTGTTTGGTTTAGTATTCATGTTCAGGAACTGTCCACCCAGACTAAAACAAAAGTTTTAGACTTTAGGACGGCAGATTTTTCATTAATGGGAGAATACCTAAAAAACTATTTAAAGGGGAAAACTCTTATTACAGGGGTTCAAGAACAGTGGGAATTTGTGAAAGGTGCCATTTTAGATGCAACCGCACACTGTATTAGACATGTCTGTAAAAGTAAAAGAAAGCGGAAACCAATTTGGTTTTCCAAAGAAGTAGCACATGCTGTAAAGACAAAAAAGATAGCTTATAAAAATTACAGACACACACAAGCAGATGATGATATGAAAATATGGAGACTCCAACAAAAAAAGACTAAGCAGTTAATTAGGAAGGTTAAAGCTCATGCAGAAGAGAAGATAGCACAGTCAGTAAAACATGGGGACAAAACATTCTTTAGATATATCAGTGAAAGAAGAAAAAATAAGGTAGGAATAGTAAAATTGAAATCAGTTGATGGTAGAATAATAGAAGGAGATAAGCAGATTGCAGACTGTCTCAATGATTACTTCTGTTCTGTTTTCACTAAAGATTGTGAAGATACAATGTCTACATTAAGGGATGCTACGCAAAATAGAAACAAGCTTAACAGTAATCTTTTTACAGAGGATGAGGTTTTGTTAGCATTATCAAAAATAAATGTTACAAAGGCAGTGGGTCCTGATAATATTCATCCAAGGGTTTTAAAAGAACTTCGATCAGTGCTAACTGTCCCATTAACTGATCTGTTTAATCAGTCACTATTAACAGGAGCTGTCCCAGATGATTGGAGAATAGCAAATGTAATACCCCTTCATAAAAAGGGCAGTAGAGAAGAATCTGGCAACTACAGGCCAGTTAGTTTAACTTCAGTAGTAGGGAAATTAATGGAAAGCCTCTTAAAAGAAAGAATTATGACTTACATAAAGACAAACAATTTAGAGGACCAAAATCAGCATGGTTTTACTTCAAGGAGATCATGTCAGACTAATCTAATTGACTTCTTTGATTATGTAACAAAAGTATTAGACAAGGGAGGAGCAGTTGATGTAGCATATCTAGATTTCAGCAAAGCTTTTGACACCGTCCCACACAATAAACTTATTCACAAACTATATCTCCTTGGTCTAGATTCAAACATTGGGAAATGGGTGGAATGCTGGCTTAAGGACAGAAAACAAAGTGTCTTAGTAAATGGAGTTCATTCAGCAGAGGGGGCTGTTACTAGTGGTGTTCCTCAGGGGTCAGTTCTGGGGCCTGTTTTGTTTAACATATTTATCTGCGATATCAGCAAAGGGCTACAGGGGAAAGTATGTCTCTTTGCAGATGATACAAAAATTTGCAACAGAGTGGATGTTCCAGGGGGGGTAGACAAAATGAGAAGTGATATACAACAATTGGAGGATTGGACAAACGACTGGGATCTAAAGTTTAACACAGCAAAGTGTAAAATAATGCATTTAGGGAAGAAAAATCCAAATGTTAATTATGTTAATTACAGACTCAATGACACTTTACTGACTGTTACAGACGAGGAACAGGACTTGGGAATTATTATTTCAGATGATTTAAAACTTAGTAAACAATGTAGTAATGCAGCGAGTAAGGCTAGCAGAATGCTTGGATGTATTGGTAGAGGTATTTGCAGCAGAAATAGTAAGGTTCTTATGCCACTTTATAAATCATTAGTTAGGCCTCATCTTGAGTATTGTGTGCAGTTCTGGAGACCATATCTTCAGAAGGATATTAACAAACTTGAATCTGTGCAAAGGAGGGCTACCAAAATGGTACATGGTCTAAAAAATAAAACTTACCAGGATAGGCTCAATGACCTAAATATGTATAGCTTAGAGGAGAGAAGGGAAAGAGGTGATATGATAGCAACTTTCAAGTACATTAAAGGGTTTAGTAAAACTGAGGCTGTGGGTATTTTACATAAAATGGAAAATTCAAGAACAAGGGGTCATGAGCTCAAGCTAAAGGGTAGTAGATTCAGGAGTAATTTGAGGAAGCACTTCTTTACAGAAAGAGTGATTGATTTATGGAATAAACTTCCTCAAGAGGTAGTAGCAACAAACACTGTGGGGGACTTTAAAAATGCATGGGACAAGCATAGGGCTATCCTACGAACTAGCACAGAGAGCAGCACAGTGTGTATTAACCCTTCACTAGCACAGAGAGCTGCACAGTGTGTATTAACCCTTCACTAGCACAGAGAGCAGCACAATGTGTATTAACCCTTCACTAGCACAGAGAGCAGCACAGTGTGTATTAACCCCTTAACTAGCACAGAGAGCTGCACAGTGTGTATTAACTCCTTCACTACCACAGAGAGCAGCACAGTGTGTATTAAACCCTTTGTAGCACAGAGAGCAGCACAGTGTGTATTAACCCTTCATTAGCACAGATAGCAGCACAGTGTATTTTAACCCTTCACTAGCACAGAGAGCAGCACAGTGTGTATTAGCCGTTCACTAGCACAGAGAGTTGCACAGTGTATATTAACCCTTCACTAGCACAGAGAGTTGCACAGTGTGTATTAACCCTTCACTAGCACAGAGAGTAGCACAGTGTGTATTAACCCTTCACTAGCACAGAGAGCTGCACAGTGTGTATTAACCCATTCACTAGCACTGAGAGCTGCACAATGTGTATTAACCCCTTCACTAGCACAGAGAGCTGCACAGTGTGTATTAACCCCTTCACTACCACAGAGAGCAGCACAGTGTGTATTAACCCTTCACTAGTACAGAGAGCAGCACAGTGTGTATTAACCCCTTCACTAGCACAGAGAGCAGCACAGTGTGTATTAACCCTTCATTAGCACAGATAGCAGCACAGTGTGTATTAATCCTTCACTAGCACAAAGAGTTGCACAGTGTGTATTAGCCGTTCACTAGCACAGAGAGTTGCACAGTGTGTATTAACCCTTCACTAGCACAGAGAGTTGCACAGTGTGTATTAACCCTTCACTAGCACAGAGAGCAGCACAGTGTGTATTAACCCTTCACTAGCACAGAGAGCAGCACCGTGTGTATTAACCCTTCACTAGCACAGGGAGCAGCACAGTGTGTATTAACCCTTCACTAGCACAAAGAGCTGCACAGTGTGTATCAACCCTTCACTAGCACAGAGAGCAGCACAATGTGTATTAACCCTTCACTAGCACAGAGAGCAGCACAGTGTGTATTAACCCTTCACTAGCACAGAGAGCAGCACAGTGTGTATTAACCCCTTCACTAGCACAGAGAGCAGCACAGTGTGTATTAACCCTTCACTAACACAGAGAGGAGCACAGTGTGTATTAACCCTTCACTAGCACGGAGAGGAGCACAGTTTGTATTAACCCTTCACTAGCACAGAGAGCAGGACAGTGTGTATTAACCCTTCACTAGCACTGAGAGCAGCACCGTGTGTATTAACCCTTCACTAGCACAGAGAGCAGCACAGTGTGTATTAACCCTTCAATAGCACAGAGAGCTGCACAGTGTATTAACCCTTCACTAGCACAGAGAGCAGCACAGTGTGTATTAACCCTTCACTAACACAGAGAGGAGCACAGTGTGTATTAACCCTTCACTAGCACGGAGAGGAGCACAGTTTGTATTAACCCTTCACTAGCACAGAGAGCAGGACAGTGTGTATTAACCCTTCACTAGCACTGAGAGCAGCACCGTGTGTATTAACCCATTCACTAGCACAGAGAGCAGCACAGTGTGTATTAACCCTTCACTAGCACAGAGAGCAGCACAGTGTGTATTAACCCTTCACTAGCACAGAGAGCAGCAGAGTGTGTATTAACCCTTCACTGGCACAGAGAGCAGCACAGTGTGTATTAACCCCTTCACTAGCACAGAGAGCAGCACAGTGTGTATTAACCCTTCACTAACACAGAGAGAAGCACAGTGTGTATTAACCCATTCACTAGCACAGAGAGCAGCACAGTATGTATTAACCCTTCACTAGCACAGAGAGCAGCACAGTGTGTTTTAACCCTTCACTAGCACAGAGAGCAGCACAGTGTGTATTAACCCTTCACTGGCACAGAGAGCAGCACAGTGTGTATTAACCCTTCACTAGCACAGAGAGCAGCACAGTGTGTATTAACCCTTCACTAGCACAGAGAGCAGCACAGTGTGTATTAACCCTTCACTAGCACAGAGAGCAGCACAGTGTGTATTAACCCATTCACTAGCACTGAGAGCTGCACAATGTGTATTAACCCCTTCACTAGCACAGAGAGCTGCACAGTGTGTATTAACCCCTTCACTACCACAGAGAGCAGCACAGTGTGTATTAACCCTTCATTAGCACAGAGAGTTGCACAGTGTGTATTAACCCTTCACTAGCACAGAGAGTTGCACAGTGTGTATTAACCCTTCACTAGTACAGAGAGCAGCACAGTGTGTATTAACCCTTCACTAACACAGAGAGGAGCACAGTGTGTATTAACCCTTCATTAGCACAGAGAGTTGCACAGTGTGTATTAACCCTTCACTAGCACAGAGAGTTGCACAGTGTGTATTAACCCTTCACTAGTACAGAGAGCAGCACAGTGTGTATTAACCCCTTCACTAGCACAGAGAGCAGCACAGTGTGTATTAACCCCTTCACTAGCACAGAGAGCAGCACAGTGTGTATTAACCCTTCATTAGCACAGATAGCAGCACAGTGTGTATTAACCCTTCACTAGCACAAAGAGTTGCACAGTGTGTATTAGCCGTTCACTAGCACAGAGAGTTGTACAGTGTGTATTAACCCTTCACTAGCACAGAGAGTAGCACAGTGTGTATTAGCCGTTCACTAGCACAGAGAGCAGCACAGTGTGTATTAGCCGTTCACTAGCACAGAGAGTTGCACAGTGTATATTAACCCTTCACTAGCACAGAGAGTTGCACAGTGTGTATTAACCCTTCACTAGCACAGAGAGTAGCACAGTGTGTATTAACCCTTCACTAGCACAGAGAGCTGCACAGTGTGTATTAACCCATTCACTAGCACTGAGAGCTGCACAATGTGTATTAACCCCTTCACTAGCACAGAGAGCTGCACAGTGTGTATTAACCCCTTCACTACCACAGAGAGCAGCACAGTGTGTATTAACCCTTCACTAGTACAGAGAGCAGCACAGTGTGTATTAACCCCTTCACTAGCACAGAGAGCAGCACAGTGTGTATTAACCCTTCATTAGCACAGATAGCAGCACAGTGTGTATTAACCCTTCACTAGCACAAAGAGTTGCACAGTGTGTATTAGCCGTTCACTAGCACAGAGAGTTGCACAGTGTGTATTAACCCTTCACTAGCACAGAGAGTTGCACAGTGTGTATTAACCCTTCACTAGCACAGAGAGCAGCACAGTGTGTATTAACCCTTCACTAGCACAGAGAGCTGAACAGTGTGTATTAACCCTTCACTAGCACAGAGAGCAGCACCGTGTGTATTAACCCTTCACTAGCACAGGGAGCAGCACAGTGTGTATTAACCCTTCACTAGCACAAAGAGCTGCACAGTGTGTATCAACCCTTCACTAGCACAGAGAGCAGCACAATGTGTATTAACCCTTCACTAGCACAGAGAGCAGCACAGTGTGTATTAACCCTTCACTAGCACAGAGAGCAGCACAGTGTGTATTAACCCCTTCACTAGCACAGAGAGCAGCACAGTGTGTATTAACCCTTCACTAACACAGAGAGGAGCACAGTGTGTATTAACCCTTCACTAGCACGGAGAGGAGCACAGTTTGTATTAACCCTTCACTAGCACAGAGAGCAGGACAGTGTGTATTAACCCTTCACTAGCACTGAGAGCAGCACCGTGTGTATTAACCCTTCACTAGCACAGAGAGCAGCACAGTGTGTATTAACCCTTCAATAGCACAGAGAGCTGCACAGTGTATTAACCCTTCACTAGCACAGAGAGCAGCACAGTGTGTATTAACCCTTCACTAACACAGAGAGGAGCACAGTGTGTATTAACCCTTCACTAGCACGGAGAGGAGCACAGTTTGTATTAACCCTTCACTAGCACAGAGAGCAGGACAGTGTGTATTAACCCTTCACTAGCACTGAGAGCAGCACCGTGTGTATTAACCCATTCACTAGCACAGAGAGCAGCACAGTGTGTATTAACCCTTCACTAGCACAGAGAGCAGCACAGTGTGTATTAACCCTTCACTAGCACAGAGAGCAGCAGAGTGTGTATTAACCCTTCACTGGCACAGAGAGCAGCACAGTGTGTATTAACCCCTTCACTAGCACAGAGAGCAGCACAGTGTGTATTAACCCTTCACTAACACAGAGAGGAGCACAGTGTGTATTAACCCATTCACTAGCACAGAGAGCAGCACAGTATGTATTAACCCTTCACTAGCACAGAGAGCAGCACAGTGTGTTTTAACCCTTCACTAGCACAGAGAGCAGCACAGTGTGTATTAACCCTTCACTGGCACAGAGAGCAGCACAGTGTGTATTAACCCTTCACTAGCACAGAGAGCAGCACAGTGTGTATTAACCCTTCACTAGCACAGAGAGCAGCACAGTGTGTATTAACCCTTCACTAGCACAGAGAGCAGCACAGTGTGTATTAACCCATTCACTAGCACTGAGAGCTGCACAATGTGTATTAACCCCTTCACTAGCACAGAGAGCTGCACAGTGTGTATTAACCCCTTCACTACCACAGAGAGCAGCACAGTGTGTATTAACCCTTCATTAGCACAGAGAGTTGCACAGTGTGTATTAACCCTTCACTAGCACAGAGAGTTGCACAGTGTGTATTAACCCTTCACTAGTACAGAGAGCAGCACAGTGTGTATTAACCCTTCACTAACACAGAGAGGAGCACAGTGTGTATTAACCCTTCATTAGCACAGAGAGTTGCACAGTGTGTATTAACCCTTCACTAGCACAGAGAGTTGCACAGTGTGTATTAACCCTTCACTAGTACAGAGAGCAGCACAGTGTGTATTAACCCCTTCACTAGCACAGAGAGCAGCACAGTGTGTATTAACCCCTTCACTAGCACAGAGAGCAGCACAGTGTGTATTAACCCTTCATTAGCACAGATAGCAGCACAGTGTGTATTAACCCTTCACTAGCACAAAGAGTTGCACAGTGTGTATTAGCCGTTCACTAGCACAGAGAGTTGCACAGTGTGTATTAACCCTTCACTAGCACAGAGAGTTGCACAGTGTGTATTAACCCTTCACTAGCACAGAGAGCAGCACAGTGTGTATTAACCCTTCACTAGCACAGAGAGCAGCACCGTGTGTATTAACCCTTCACTAGCACAGGGAGCAGCACAGTGTGTATTAACCCTTCACTAGCACAAAGAGCTGCACAGTGTGTATCAACCCTTCACTAGCACAGAGAGCAGCACAATGTGTATTAACCCTTCACTAGCACAGAGAGCAGCACAATGTGTATTAACCCTTCACTAGCACAGAGAGCAGCACAGTGTGTATTAACCCTTCACTAGCACAGAGAGCAGCACAGTGTGTATTAACCCTTCACTAACACAGAGAGGAGCACAGTGTGTATTAACCCTTCACTAGCACGGAGAGGAGCACAGTGTGTATTAACCCTTCACTAGCACGGAGAGGAGCACAGTTTGTATTAACCCTTCACTAGCACAGAGAGCAGCACAGTGTGTATTAACCCTTCACTAGCACTGAGAGCAGCACCGTGTGTATTAACCCATTCACTAGCACAGAGAGCAGCACAGTATGTATTAACCCTTCACTAGCACAGAGAGCAGCACAGTGTGTATTAACCCTTCACTAGCACAGAGAGCAGCACAGTGTGTATTAACCCTTCACTGGCACAGAGAACAGCACAGTGTGTATTAACCCTTCACTAGCACATCAAGCAGCACAGTGTGTATTAACTCTTCACTAGCACAGAGAGCAGTACAGTGTGTATTAACCCTTCACTAGCACAGTGTGTATTAACCCTTCACTAGCACAGAGAGCAGCACAGTGTGTATTAACCCTTCACTAGCACAGAGAGCAGCACAGTGTGTATTAACCCTTCACTAGCACAGAGAGCAGCACAGTGTGTATTAACCCTTAACTAGCACAGAGAGCCTGCACAGTGTGTATTAACCCTTCACTAGCACAGAGAGCAGCACAGTGTGTATTAACCCCTTCACTAGCACAGAGAGCAGCACAGTGTGTATTAACCCTTCACTAACACAGAGAGGAGCACAGTGTGTATTAACCCTTCACTAGCACGGAGAGGAGCACAGTTTGTATTAACCCTTCACTAGCACAGAGAGCAGCACAGTGTGTATTAACCCTTCACTAGCACTGAGAGCAGCACCGTGTGTATTAACCCATTCACTAGCACAGAGAGCAGCACAGTATGTATTAACCCTTCACTAGCACAGAGAGCAGCACAGTGTGTATTAAACCTTCACTAGCACAGAGAGCAGCACAGTGTGTATTAACCCTTCACTGGCACAGAGAACAGCACAGTGTGTATTAACCCTTCACTAGCACATCAAGCAGCCCAGTGTGTATTAACTCTTCACTAGCACAGAGAGCAGTACAGTGTGTATTAACCCTTCACTAGCACAGTGTGTATTAACCCTTCACTAGCACAGAGAGCAGCACAGTGTGTATTAACCCTTCACTAGCACAGAGAGCAGCACAGTGTGTATTAACCCTTCACTAGCACAGAGAGCAGCACAGTGTGTATTAACCCTTAACTAGCACAGAGAGCCTGCACAGTGTGTATTAACCCTTCACTAGCACAGAGAGCAGCACAGTGTGTATCAGGGACGTGCAGTCATAGGAGGCAGGGGAGGCAGAGCCTCCCCTGCCTTTTGGGGCCAAAGTTGAATTAAGCTCATTTTAATTTAAAAAAGAAAAATGTAAAAAAAATATATATTTTTTTTTTTCAACCATGTAATGCTATGGAGAGGCATCATACAGGATTGCATCTCTCCATAGCAAAACATGGATAGATTACTTCGATAGCAGCAGCGCCACCCACTGGTTGTAAAACAACCTTAAAAATACTTGCAGCAAAATTCTAACCAATAGGAGGCATCCCTCATGCTGCCTCCAGCCAATCAGAGACAGTCATGTTCTCCTGGTGATTGACAGCACCAGGAGAACTGACTGCTGATTGGCTCCCTGCGAATGCACACAGGAACACAAGAAACTGTGGGAAAGAAGAGGATGCTGCCTCCTGAGCGGATGTCATCAGCTGCCTGAGACTTGAGCCCTCAGCCTACTACAGAGCGGTAAGTAACAGTGCTAGTATCTGACAGTTAGAGGAGGTTTGCACAGTGCACACACTGTTTATAATGACTCCATTAGAGGAGTGACAACTTGGCTAGAGAGATGGATTGCCTTGCAGTCTGCCCCTCTCTTCATGTGCTGCACACACAAGTCTGCTCTAGTGAATTCCTCTGGTGTATTTAATGGCGAGAAAAACGGTATATAATATGTGTGGGTACAGTAAATGAGTAAGAGGAAAATTACAGCAAAACACAAACACAGCAGAAATGTAAAAATAGACCTGGTCCCAAACGGTCAGAAAATGGAAAACTGCTGTGGTCACGAAGGGGTTAAGCTCAGTTTGTTATATGAAGTGAAATATTTTATCTTTATAACAAAATACAGAACAATATTTTCTCATCATTATATAAAACACAGTGTGAGGCTGTTAATAAAGATTTATGTCAGGTTTTGCATATTACCGTTTAGCAGAAGCTCTGTAAGTATGAAGTCTCTCTGGTTCCTCCTGTGATATCACTGAGTGTTACACAGATATTTATACTAATGTGGGAGTGTCACCTTTCTCTGTGTGACTCACATGAGTACAACTTGTCAGTTGGGAGACAATGAGAGGGTCACACCTGGACTTTTGTTCTCATATAGATGTCTATTGTCCCCTCTGGTGTCACATGAATACAGAGTCCCTGCCTCCCCCTCAGGGTGTGATTATCATATGGATAAGTAAGGAGAAAACAAACTGTTTATTTAAATGTGAGATTTTTCTGTTGTGTCCTAAAATATCTCAGGATACAGCATTATATTATGTGTTTATTGATGGAAATTGTTATTTTAACAGAACTTAGTTCCAAACAGATGTTTAGTATTAACATTTTATTAGATACATATGAGATACAATGCTGAGTATTTCAATACTAATAATGTGATACTTTTATTATTTGTTTACTAACTGTATTATCTAATGTTTGAGACGGTTTGAGAGGGTGAGAAGCAGTGATCTTCTGATAATTTAAGTTTGTGGTTGCAGTTGTTTGATTTATTTAAACAGCAAAAAAATGGGTTTAATGTCCCTTTAAGAAAAATCAGCTGAGACAATTAACTAAGGAATTTGTTTGTCCCTAATAAATAAATAAATACATAAATATTGTCCCTAATAAATTCTATTAAAGCAGGAATCTTTTGTAAGTAAAATACTGTTTCATATTAAAAAAAAACCAGCAAAATGTGCCCAGGCTTAATAGTGTGATTTAATAAGTACATTTGTGTGTAAATGTACCCAGGCTTTATAGTGTGATTTAATAAGTACAGCTGTGTGTAAATGTATGCAGGCTTTATAGTATGATTTAATAAGTACATCTGTGTGTAAATGTATACAGGCATTATAGTGTGATTTAATAAGTACATCTGTGTGTAAATGTAACCAGGCTTTATAGTGTAATTTAATAAGTACATCTGTGTGTAAATGTATCCAGGCTTTATAGTGTGATTTAATAAGTACATCTGTGTGTAAATGTATCTATGCTTTATAGTGTGATTTAATAAGTACATATCTGTGTGTAAATGTACCAAGGCTTTATAGTGTGATTTAATAAGTATATATCTGTGTGTAAATGTACCCAGGCTTTAATAAGTACATCTGTGTGTAAATGTAACCAGGCTTTATAGTGTAATTTAATAAGTACATATGTGTGTAAATGTATCCAGGCTTTATAGTGTGATTTAATAAGTACATCTGTGTGTAAATCTACCCATGCTTTATAGTGTGATTTAATAAGTAGATCTGTGTGTAAATGTATCCAGGCTTTATAGTGTGATTTAAAAAGTACATCTGTGTGTAAATGTACCCAGACTTTATAGTGTGATTTAATAAGTACATATCTGTGTGTAAATGTACCAAGGCTTTATAGTGTGATTTAATAAGTATATATCTGTGTGTAAATGTACCCAGGCTTTATAGTGTGATTTAATAAGTACATATCTGTGTGTAAATGTACCCAGGCTTTATAGTGTGATTTAATAAGTACATCTGTGTGTAATTGTACTCAGGCTTTATAGTGTGATTTAATAAGTACATATCTGTGTGTAAATGTACCCAGGCTTTATAGTGTGATTTAATAAGTACATCTGTGTGTAAATGTACCCAGGCTTTATAGTGTGATTTAATAAGTACATCTGTGTGTAATTGTACTCAGGCTTTATAGTGTGATTTAATAAGTACATCTGTGTGTAAATGTGCGCAGGCTTTATAATGTGATTTAATAAGTACATATGTGTGTAAATGTACCCAGGCTTTATAGTGTGATTTAATAAGTACATCTGTGTGTAAATGTACCCAGGCTTTATAGTGTGATTAAATAAGTACATCTGTGTGTAAATGTACCCAGGCTTTATAGTGTGATTTAATCAGTACATATCTGTGTGTAAATGTACCCAGGCTTTATAGTGTGATTTAATAAGTGCATCTGTGTGTAAATGTACCCAGGCTTTATAGTGTGATTTAATAAGTACATCTGTGTGTAAATGTACCCAGGCTTTATAGTGTGATTTAATAAGTACATATCTGTGTGTAAATGTAACCAGGCTTTATAGTGTGATTTAATAAGTACATCTATGTGTAAATGTACCCAGGCTTTATAGTGTGATTTAATAAGTACACATCTGTGTGTAAATGTACCAAGGCTTTATAGTGTGATTTAATAAGTATATATCTGTGTGTAAATGTACCCAGGCTTTATAGTGTGATTTAATAAGTACATATATGTGTGACTGTGTATTAACCCTTCACTAGCACAGAGAGCAGCACAGTGTGTATTAACCCCTTCACTAGCACAGGGAGCTGCACAGTGTGTATTAACCCCTTCACTAGCACAGAGAGCAGCACAGTGTGTATTAACCCCTTCACTAGCACAGAGAGCAGCACAGTGTGTATTAACCCTTCACTGGCACAGAGAGCAGCACAGTGTGTATTAACCCTTCACTAGCACAGAGAGCAGCACAGTGTGTATTAACCCTTCACTGGCACAGAGAGCAGCACAGTGTGTATTAACCCTTCACTAGCACAGAAAGCAGCACAGTGTGTATTAACCTTTCACTGTCTAGCACAGAGAGCAGCACAGTGTGTATTAACCCGTCACTAGCACAGAGTGTAACACTGTGTGTATTAACCCTTCACTAGCACAGAGAGCAGCACAGTGTGTATTAACCCTTCACTAGCACAGAGAGCAGCACAGTGTGTATTAACCCCTTCACTAGGACAGAGAGCAGCACAGTGTGTATTAACCCTTCACTAGCACAGAGAGCAGCACAGTGTGTATTAACCCCTTCACTAGCACAGAGAGCAGCACAGTGTGTATTAACCGTAAGATTTTACCATATTAATAAAAAACAAATTGCCTGCTTAAAAAAAGACAGAAGAATGTGACAATATTTTATAAAGAAATTACAGAACAATATGTATTTGAAATTGTACAATTCATAATTTTTTACAGGGAGCACAACTATTTTGTTTTAAAATACCAGTTTTTTACCTGAATAATTACCTCATTTCTGTTCAATATATAATATAATTTACACCTATTTCACCTCCAATAATTTGAATCTAATTGCATTGTATTGTGAAAGGATAAATATACTTTGTGAGCATTGCAATACTAAATGTACTGTCACATAACATAATGCTAACAGTGCCTGAAGCTGAGGTCCGCACTTACCAATCTGTCTGTATTGATCCTAACACTGACTGAACTGAAAGTAATATTAGCTGGTGCTGTAAGTGGGAGGATTTATGCTTATGGAAGTGGAGGGCCCTCTAGTGGGCTTGTAACAAAATTAAGGGATAACTGAGTTGAAGTCTGGAGGGTACTAGGCAGTTACATTGTTGCAAGTGTGGGGGCGGGTATTTCTGCTTACCTTTATAGGTCTGGGCTGCAGTGGATCCGGACCTCTTTGTTCCTGGTTCCAGACTTCAAGGGAGTTTTCCTGTGTGTTCGTGATCCAGTGATCCAGTGATGCAGCGCTCTAGGAGAAAGTCTGTGCCACCTAAGCATTATCGGGAGGTCGTGCAGGAGGTGCCGGGCATGCAGGGATCTGCAAGAGGAAGCAGGGCACCAGAGCATGAAGATGTGGTTGCCAGCTAGGCCCCGGGTAGCCCTCCTGCTAGTGACTAGGAGTGCTGTTAGGAGGGGACTGAGCCTCCGGGACCTGCCAGCGGGCCCTGGACCTCAGTCGCCTCTCATGGATTTCTCCTCTGACATTGCCCCAGGTGATCTAGGAATCCCTCAGGTCTCCCCTAACATCCTACCTGGCCATGTGGGTGGGGTCATGCTTAGGGTTGCCACCCGTCCCTTAAAATACAGAACACTTATAAGTTACACATGCTGCAGGGTGTGCAGGGAGGAATATGAATAGTGCTGTCCAGAAACACAATACATGTTCCTCCCTGCATACCCTGCAGCATGTGTAACTCATAAGTGTCCATGAAAACATGGCTGAGGTGGCAACCCTAGTCATGCTACCATGGTGCTTACCACAGGGCCGCAGCATTCCCCAGTGTGCTTATGCGCACTCAGCCCAGTTTCCCTGTCACAGCCCCACATGGCAATCCAGTGCTTACAGGGCTGCCACATGCGGGGGACACATTGTGGCAGCAGTTGCAGGCCTTACTCCCGGCGGCTATCCAGTCTGTCCTGGTTCTGGCCCAGGCGTTCATGGGGACCTTGTCCCGGCATGCCTGGCCAGTTCTAGTGGTTTGGGGCAGTTGTAGGAGATAGCGTGGGCCCATTGGCCTCCGGTGTCCTCCGGCATTAAGCCCCACCCCTTCCGGTCTACGTGCATGCACTTTCTCCACGGATGACTCATCCAGTGGGGAGGAGCGTGGCACACACAATGGAGCATGCAGCAGGAGCAGGAGCCGGTCACTTCAATGAGCTGTCCCTGGTAAGTCGGGGAGGCTCTGCACAGGTGACCGGGCACCTGAGGGGAGGGGAGAGAGAGGAAGAGGGCGGAGTGGGAAGGCCACGCATAAGACTCCGGGTGAGACGAGGGCTACACGTGGGGATGATGTTGCGCATGTGGGCAATACATGTATGGGGAACCGCATGGGTATAAATGCGCAGGAACAAGAGGGCATGTCTGTTAGGGAAGCATCTGTGGGGGCATGCAGTTTTGGGAATAGGATGGCTGATTCAGTAGTGGCTGGGGCAAAAGGGCCTGTTGGTGTATTTGGGGATGTGACTATGTCGGCCCAGGGATGAGGCCAGGGTGTGAGTGAGGATATGATTCTCACGGCAGTGGCGGTTGCTCTGGGTATGTGTGGGGTTGGAGAGCAGGGGAGGATGGCAGGGGTCCCCTCAGGGGTTCGTTCTTCTGCGTATTCTATTTTATTTTCACAGGGTGTCACGGTGGATCCAGCAGCTATCGCTATGTCATCAGCTTCCAGGCAGGACACAGCAACACCATCAGCAGTACCGCCAGCCGTGGTGGCTTCCACTCTGCAACCGTCGCCAGCAGGAGCTGCTCCGCCATTGGCCCCCAGCGGTGAGTACCTACTGCACACTGCACCACACCTAGAGCAGGGCGTATCTACTAGTGAGTCAGGCTCAGAGAGTGAGGGTGATTTGGGCTTAGTAGGTAAGGGTCAGAAGGAGATGTTCAAGATGATCAAGAATCTGGTAGCGGCTCAGGTTACGGGTAAGGTTCCTTCCGCAGCGGGTACAGAGGGGGTTTCAATGGCTCAGGACTCTAGCGTGGCTAGCACGGGCGTGGGAACCGTTATGGTTTCCAGGAAAGTAGCCTCTCATGGGGACACCTACCTAGTGGTGAAGAAAATTCAAGAGGGACGCTATGTCAACATCTTTGAACTCTCGCCAGAGGGCTAGGAAAAGGGCAACTGACGGTACAGGCACTAAGAAAGTGCAGAGGCCGGAAACATATGAAGAGTGGCAGTGCTGCTTTCATGTGCTGGCAACTTGTTATGTGGAAAAGTGGCAGTCGCAAGGGCATAATCTCTTCAAGTATTAGAATACCATATGTGATATCCACTCGACGTTCAAGGAAGGCGCATGGCGGGAGTACTATATGCCATTTCATACGAAGATGGTAGGGAACCCTCTCCTGCATTTTGGGACTCAGGATCTCCACCTGTGGTCTCCACCTGTGGTCCAAACTGGGGCAAGAGGGTGTGGCTATCGGTCCACCGGCGTTACGGCAGGGAATTAGTCGTCCATCCCCGCAGACGAAGAGGCAGGGTAGGGAGTGTGGAAATTCCAGGACAAGCAATGTGACAGGGGGGCAAACTGCTGCTTTTGCAAGTTCTGTAGTGGACCGCACCCCGGGGTGGAATGTACTAGGAGGAGGAGCCTGCACAGAAAAGCTAGTCTCAAAAGGGGGCCATGGTAACAAGGGCCCCAACGCCCCTTAATTCGGCAGCCATGGGGCCATGGCTGGCAAATTACCCCGATTCTGAGATGGCTCAGCTGCTCAGGATGGGGTTGGTGGAGGGGTTCAGAATTACCCGTGGGTGGGCACGTGGTGGGTTCCACGGTCCATCGCAACCTTAAATCGGCCTATGAGTACCCGGAGGTGGTGCGGGAAAAATTAGGCAAGGAAGTGGTGTTAGGCAGGGTGGCTGGTCCCTTTTTGGAGCCGCCCCTACCTGATCTGGTGGTATCCCCTTTGGGGATTGTACCTAAGAAGGATACAGGCAAGTTTAGACTTATACACCACCTATCCTTCCCGAAAGGGGTGTCAGTTAATGATGCTATTGACCCAGCGATGAGCTCGGTACATTATCAGTCCTTTGAAGGCGCATTGGTCATCGTCAGGGGCAAAGGAAAGGGGGCGCTGATGGCTAAACTGGGCATAGAGTCTGCATTTCGGCTATTCCCCCTGCACCCGTCTGCATTCAGGCTCATGGGCATGAAGATGGACGGGGCATTCTATGTGGACAAATGTATTCCCATGGGATGCTTGCTATCATGCGCACTTTTCAAAAGTTTCAGCTCCGTTTTACACTGGGTAGTACAAAAGGAGTCCGGGGTGGGGCCCACTACCTGGATGACTTTCTGCTGGTGGGGGAGGCTGATTCTGACGAATGTGCTCGCTTGATGGGGATTATGCAAGATATGATGGGGAGATTTGGGGTGCCTTTGGCGAATGAAAAAACGCAAGGCCCCTGTACTTGTCTGACTTTCCTGGGGATTGAAATTTATACACAGGCAGCGGAGTGTAGGCTTCCCAGGGACAAGGTCAACCACCTGTTGCAGGTGGTTTTGTCCGTTGCTAGCGCTGAATCTATTTCCATCAAGGACCTACAGCCCCTGTTGGGGTTGCTGAATTTTGTGGGTCGGGCAATACCGATGGGTAGAATCTTTAACAGGCGGCTGGAGAGTCAGATGCAGGGTCCTAGAGGGCACAGAGCTAGGATCAGGGTGTCTACCAAGATGAAGGAGGACCTTAAAGTTTGGGAAGAATTTCTGAGGAAATTCAATGGTGTATGCCTATGGAGGAAAGACCCTATTTCAAACCAAAAACTGCACCTCTTTACGGATGTGGCGGTTTTGTTTGGGTATGGTGCTTACTTAAACGGCGAATGGAGCGCGGCTCCTTGGTGGGAAGATTGGGTTGGGTTGGGTCGGGTTTGACTAAGAACCTGACCCTGCTGGAACTTTTTCCAATCATAGTGGCAATCGAGCTGTGGGGACAGAAATTGGCTGATCGGTTGGTAATTTTCTGGTCGGACAACATGAGTGTGGTTTACGCCATAAATCGTTTGTCGGCCTCATCCCCGAGGGTGGTCACGTATTTGAGGCACATAGTGTTGTGCTGCTTGCAGTTTAACGTTAGCTTTACAGCCCAGCACGTCTTTACAGCCCAGCACGTGCCTGGGGTGATAAATGTTGTGGCGGACATGCTATCTAGGTTTCAATGGGAGCAGTTTAGGAGGGTGGCACAGAGGACTGAGCAAACTGGCCTAACTTGCCCCCCTTTTCTTTGGCAGATGGCGGGGGCTGGGAAAGTGTCATCCCCTAGTGAGGGCTTCCTTGGCACCTAAGACATGGAGTACCTATGAAAACCACTGAAGGGCTTGGGTCTGCTTTGCCAGCCGACAAGGGTTCCAGGTCCAATCGGCTACACAGGTACATGTGCTTGATTGGTTAGCATGCTTGTGTAGGCAGGGGGTATCTAGACTAGCAGCTCAGGGCAGGTTGTCTGCTATCTCGTTCTTTAACAAAACATTTACGATTGCTGACTACTCGGGTGCGTTCTTGGTGAGACAGGTCTTGAAGGGGTGGGGGCGGCTGGTCCCATGCAGCAAGGACCGTAGGGAGCCCATCACACCATTGAAATTGCATAAGTTGGTGGGGACACTGCTGTCAGTGTGCTCATCAAGGTACGAAGCTTTGCTCTTTAGGGCGGCTTTCTCGTTTGCTCTGGTGGGGGCCTTGAGAGTAGGGGAATTGGTGGCTACATCCAGGGTAAGCGTGGTTGGTGGTGTCAAATGGGAGCATGTGCGGCCCGCTGAAAGTGGTTTGTTACTGCTAGTCCCCAGGTCCAAAACGGATCCAGAGGTGAGGGGGGCCAGGCTCATGCTGCACAGATACAAATTCCCAGAATGTTGCTCAGTTAGGAGTTTCGAGGAATATTGTCACAAGAGACCACAGGGTTCTCTGCAGTTGTTTGTTCATGAGGATGGTTCGTCTCTGTCAATTTTTCAATTTAAGAAGGTGCTAGCTAGGGCAGCGCCTGCAGCGGACCTTGACCCTGCGAGAATTGCGTCCTATTCATTTAGGATTTGGGCTGCCACGAGTGCAGCTAGCAGTGGGTCCTCTGATGCGGATATCAAGAGGCTAAGGCAGTGGAAATCAGGTAGATTTAAGTTGTATATTCGAACACTGGGGGACACGCTTCACTAGGGCCAGGCCCAAAAAGGGGAGTCACAGGGCTCTAATGGTTTGGGTAGTAGAGGGTTGTTGAAATTCTCTGCTTCAGGGGTTAGCGTTTTTTGGCTCAACCTTTTATCATGTTATTTCAGGCAAGTATTCTTCTCCGATGCGAGTCTGGATAGTGGGGCACTCATTTGTGCATTGGGCCTCCATCAGGGCTTTGCAGCGACGGGCAGTAGCTGAGTTTTCCCGCATCCAGAGCTAGCTTGCGGTGGCTGGGGCGCAGGGGTTTAACGTGGGACGAGTTGCCTACCCTTCTTCAGGATGCTGATAGATGGGGGCAACCTCACATTATTGTACTGCACCTAGGGGGGAATGACATGGGGTCTGTTCCAATTTTGGACCTAATTAGGAGAATGGCTTTGGACATACGTTGGGTATGCACTTGGCTCAATGATGTCAAGATTGGGTGGTCCAACGTGGTTGCACGAATGCGTTGGAGGTACATTGTTACGCAGAGGGCTGCGTACAATGTGAGGAAGAAGCTGAACAGGGAAATGGGGAGAACGGTCACGGCGTTAGGCGGTTTTGCCATAAGGCACGATACTCTAATGGCTGACATTAAGGCTCTCTATCGCCCTGATGGCATCCATCTCACGGATGTGGGATTAGACATTTTCCTCTGGGATATTCGTAAAGCTCTTCTCTCTGTAGTTTACAAAAAAAATAAAAAAAAAATAAAGACATGCAATTTGGAATTTTATAAAAATGTTATTGTGTTATGTGAGCTTGTCAGTTGTGGCGGCCAGTTGTGGCGGCAAGAGGCGGCTGACTCTTGTGGCGGTCGGTCAGGGCCCAGAGAGTGGGCAGGGAGAGAGAAGAGTGATGCCCTAGGATGGGGGAGGCAATGCCCGCTAGTTGCCGACCTAGGGGTTACTCCCCCATACGAATCGTAGGCCAAATATCTCTACCAGATTACAGCTTTCTCTCTCTGCCGATTGGGTGTGCGCAATCTGTGCCGTGCTGCAAACACTGTGTAGGACCCTGGCCGTCTGTTAGTAGGGGTTAAATTAGCTAGTTCATTGCCGCCACCAGTTTGTTAAGAACTTTATACAGTTCTTTGTTACTATTATATTAAAGTTGCCTAAATTGGCATATTTACATAGCCTAAGTTAAGAGGTTTATTTTCGTAATAAACGTGACCGTGATCGGTCTTTAGCCCAAAAACCTGTTGTTGTGTGTTTATTGGTTTAATCATTCTAGGGTGCATAAGACGTAATAGGAAGTTTATCTCTTATGGAAGTGGAGGGCCCTAGTGGACCTGTAACAAAATTAAGGGATAACTGAGTATAGGTCTTGGCTGTAGTGGATCCGGCCTTCTTTGTTCCTGGTTTCAGACTTCAAGGGAGTTTTCCCCGCCCGCTCATCCCTGGATGAAGAGGTGGCGGCTCGTAATGGTAATGGTTAGGGTTCACCCTGGCGTGGGTAGGTTTATGTGAACTAGCCCTCTAATCCCAGGTTTTAATTATAGCCTTCCACCTGTTTCAGGCATGTTTTTATGACTCATTTGATGAGGTCGCCTTACTAGGCTGGTTGTTGATGCCCTAGCTAGCGGTCAGACAGGGCCCAGAGCGGGCAGGGAGAGAGAATAGTGATGCCCTAGGATGGGGGAGGCGACGCCTGCTAGGTGCCGACCTAGGGGGTTACTCCCCTCTACGAATCATAGGCCAAATAGCTCTACCAGCTTACAGCATTCTCTCTCTGCCAATTGGGCGCATGCAATCCATGCCGCACTGCAAACACCATGTAGGACCCTGGACGTCTGTTAGTAGGGGTTAAACTAGCTAGTTCATTACAGCCACCAGTTTGTTAAGAACTTTATACAGTTCTTTGTTATTATTATATTAAAGTTGCCTAAGTTGGCATATTTACATAGCCCAAGAGGTTAAGAGGTTTATTTTCATAATAAACGTGACGTTACCGGTCTTTAGCCCAAAAACCTGTTGTGTGTTTATTGGTTTAATCATTCTAGGGTGCATAAGACGTAATAGGAAGTTTATCTCTTAAAGTGGAATAGCATGATTATAATTTATTATAAATCGTGCGCATAATTTAGCTAAATCGTGAGCACAATTTAACTAAATTGTGCGCACGACATAGCTAAATCGTGCTCACGATATAGCTAAATCGTGCGCATGATTTAGCTAAATCGTGAGCACGATTTAACTAAATTGTGCGCACAATATAGCTTAATTGTGTGCATAATATAATAAATTGTGCGCACGATATTGCAAAATGTGCTCACGATTTAGCAAAATGTGCTCACAATTTATAAAAAAGAATCTTGTGTGACACCTTTGGGGCTCCGTAGAAAATAAGTTGTTTCTATATCTGTAGCTTAAAAAATAATTAGACTGCACTCTGGGCAGGCTTATCGACTAGTAACTATGAAAGGGCTCACTCCCTGTATATTTCCACACAGTAAAGAGTGGCCCAAAGGATTTTAACCCATTTGAAATACCAGTTATTTATTTAGAAAAGTGGCAAGGTTGGCAATAGTTTTTTTGCCATAGAAACCATTGGGCCAGGCTGAAAACATGTTTTTCCTATGAAGGGTTTCACGCCGTGTTTGTATCCACGCAGAAATTAATGGCCCAAAGGATTTTAACCCTTTTAAAATACCATTTACTTATTCAGATAAGGTAAAATATATGAAGTGTATATCAATGAGATAGGTATAGAACTGCCTTATTCATCAAATTATGGTTCCATCTATAACCCATACACTCATATTCCTTAGGGGAGTGCAGGGGGTGCCCTAGTGGTTGGTATACAGTGTAATCCCCCCAAAATAGAAGACCACTATTTGGCACACACGTAAACACATAGGTAAATCCGCAGAAAGGGAGCCAAAAAAATAAAACAACTTTTACTGTCAAATATTAAAATACAAAAACCCTACATTAGATGAGTATATAAAAAACACGCATTTAAAAACAAGGTCGCACTGTCGGAGCATCTGGATTAAACACTACAGTTGTCTATTTCAAAATAAAACAATAATCGTGAGGCTCTAACGGCTAGATTTGGAGTTTTGTCGGTAAGGACCCGCGTAGCTAACGCCGGCTTTTTTCTGGCCGCACCTTTAAAATAACTCTGGTATTGAGAGTCCACAGAATCGCTGCGTTAGGCTCCAAAAAAGGAGCGTAGAGCATATTTAACGCAACTTCAACTCTCGATACCAGAGTTGCTTACGGACGCGGCCAGCCTCAAAAACGTGCTCGTGCACGATTCCCCCATAGAAAACAATGGGGCTGTTTGAGCTGAAAAAAAACCTAACACCTGCAAAAAATCCGCGTTCAGCTCTTAACGCAGCCCCATTGTTGTCTATGGGGAAACACTTCCTACGTCTGCACCTAACACCCTAACATGTACCCCGAGTCTAAACACCCCTAACCTTACACTTATTAACCCCTAATCTGCCGCCCCCGCTATCGCTGACCCCTGCATATTATTTTTAACCCCTAATCTGCCGCTCCGTAAACCGCCGCTACTTACATTATCCTTATGTACCCCTAATCTGCTGCCCCTAACACAGCCGACCCCTGTATTATATTTATTAACCCCTAATCTGCCGCCCACAACGTCGCCCCCACCTGCCTACACTTATTAACCCCTAATCTGCCGAGCGGACCGCACCGCACCGCTACTATAATAAAGTTATTAACCCCTAATCCGCCTCACTAACCCTATAATAAATAGTATTAACCCCTAATCTGCCCTCCCTAACATCGCCGACACCTAACTTCAATTATTAACCCCTAATCTGCCGACCGGAGCTCACCGCTATTCTAATAAATGTATTAACCCCTAAAGCTAAGTCTAACCCTAACACTAACACCCCCCTAAGTTAAATATAATTTTAATCTAACGAAATTAATTAACTCTTATTAAATAAATTATTCCTATTTAAAGCTAAATACTTACCTGTAAAATAAATCCTAATATAGCTACAATATAAATTATAATTACATTGTAGCTATTTTAGGATTAATATTTATTTTACAGGCAACTTTGTAATTATTTTAACCAGGTACAATAGCTATTAAATAGTTAAGAACTATTTAATAGTTACCTAGTTAAAATAATAACAAAATTACCTGTAAAATAAATCCTAACCTAAGTTACAATTAAACCTAACACTAGACTATCATTAAATTAATTAAATAAAATATCTACAATTACCTACAATTAAACCTAACACTACACTATCAATACATTAATTAAATAAAATACCTACAAATAACTACAATGAAATAAACTAACTAAAGTACAAAAAATAAAAAAGAACTAAGTTACAAAAAATAAAAAAATATTTACAAACATAAGAAAAATCTTACAACAATTTTAAACTAATTAACCTACTCTAAGCCCCCTAATAAAATAACAAAGCCCCCCAAAATAAAAAAATGCCCTACCCTATTCTAAATTACTAAAGTTCAAAGCTCTTTTACCTTACCAGCCCTGAACAGGGCCCTTTGCGGGGCATGCCCCAAAGAATTCAGCTCTTTTGCCTTTAAAAAAAAACATACAATACCCCCCCCCCAACATTACAACCCACCACCCACATACCCCTAATCTAACCCAAACCCCCCTTAAATAAACCTAACACTAAGCCCCTGAAGATCTTCCTACCTTGTCTTCACCCTGCCAGGTTCACCGATCGGTCCAGAAGAGCTCCTCCGATGTCCTGATCCAAGCCCAAGCGGGGGGCTGAAGATGTCCATGATCCGGTCGAAGTCTTCATCCAAGCGGGGCAGAAGACGTCTTCCATCCGATTGAAGTCTTCATCCAGGCGGCATCTTCTATCGTCATCCATCCGGAGCGAAGCGGCAGCATCCTGAAGACCTCCGACGCGGAACATCCATTCTGCCCGACGACTGAACGACGAATGACGGTTCCTTTAAATGACGTCATCCAAGATGGCGTCCCTCGAATTCCGATTGGCTGATAGGATTCTATCAGCCAATCGGAATTAAGGTAGGAAAATTCTGATTGGCTGATGGAATCAGCCAATCAGATTCAAGTTCAATCCGATTGGCTGATTGGATCAGCCAATCAGATTGAGCTTGCATTCTATTGGCTGATCGGAACAGCCAATAGAATGCGAGCTCAATCTGATTGGCTGATTGGATCAGCCAATCGGATTGAACTTGATTCTGATTGGCTGATTCCATCAGCCAATCAGAATTTTCCTACCTTAATTCCGATTGGCTGATAGAATCCTATCAGCCAATCGGAATTCGAGGGACGCCATCTTGGATGACGTCATTTAAAGGAACCGTCATTCGTCGTTCAGTCGTCGGGCAGGATGGATGTTCCGCGTCGGAGGTCTTCAGGATGCTGCCGCTTCGCTCCGGATGGATGACGATAGAAGATGCCGCCTGGATGAAGACTTCAATCGGATGGAAGACCTCTTCTGCCCCGCTTGGATGAAGACTTCGACCGGATCATGGACATCTTCAGCCCCCCGCTTGGGCTTGGATCACGACATCGGAGGAGCTCTTCTGGACCGATCGGTGAACCTGGCAGGGTGAAGACAAGGTAGGAAGATCTTCAGGGGCTTAGTGTTAGGTTTATTTAAGGGGGGTTTGGGTTAGATTAGGGGTATGTGGGTGGTGGGTTGTAATGTTGGGGGGGGGTATTGTATGTTTTTTTTTACAGGCAAAAGAGCTGAATTCTTTGGGGCATGCCCCGCAAAGGGCCCTGTTCAGGGCTGGTAAGGTAAAAGAGCTTTGAACTTTAGTAATTTAGAATAGGGTAGGGCATTTTTTTATTTTGGGGGGCTTTGTTATTTTATTAGGGGGCTTAGAGTAGGTGTAATTAGTTTAAAATTGTTGTAAGATTTTTCTTATGTTTGTAAATATTTTTTTATTTTTTGTAACTTAGTTCTTTTTTATTTTTTGTACTTTAGTTAGTTTATTTCATTGTAGTTATTTGTAGGAATTGTATTTAATTTATTTATTGATAGTGTAGTGTTAGGTTTAATTGTAGGTAATTGTAGGTATTTTATTTAATTAATGTATTGATAGTGTAGTGTTAGGTTTAATTGTAGGTAATTGTAGATATTTTATTTAATTAATTTAATGATAGTCTAGTGTTAGGTTTAATTGTAACTTAGGTTAGGATTTATTTTACAGGTAATTTTGTTATAATTTTAACTAGGTAACTATTAAATAGTTCTTAACTATTTAATAGCTATTGTACCTGGTTAAAATAATTACAAAGTTGCCTGTAAAATAAATATTAATCCTAAAATAGCTACAATGTAATTATAATTTATATTGTAGCTATATTAGGGTTTATTTTACAGGTAAGTATTTAGCTTTAAATAGGAATAAGTTATTTAATAAGAGTTAATTTATTTCGTTAGATTTAAATTATATTTAACTTAGGGGGGTGTTAGGGTTAGGGTTAGACTTAGCTTTAGGGGTTTAAAAATTTATTAGAATAGCGGTGAGCTCCGGTCGGCAGATTAGGGGTTAATGTTTGAAGTTAGGTGTCGGCGATGTTAGGGAGGGCAGATTAGGGGTTAATACTATTTATTATAGGGTTAGTGAGGCGGATTAGGGGTTAATAACTTTATTATAGTAGCGGTGCTGTCCGCTCGGCAGATTAGGGGTTAATAAGTGTAGGCAGGTGGAGGCGACGTTGAGGGGGGCAGATTAGGGGTTAATAAATATAATATAGGGGTCGGCGGTGTTAGGGGCAGCAGATTAGGGGTACATAAGGATAACTTAAGTAGCGGCGCTTTGCTGTCGGCAGATTAGGGGTTAATTATTGTAAGTAGTTGGCGGCGACGTTGTGGGGGGCAGATTAGGGGTTAATAAATATAATACAGGGGTCGGCGGTGTTAGGGGCAGCAGATTAGGGGTACATAAGGATAACTTAAGCAGCGGCGCTTTGCGGTCGGCAGATTAGGGGTTAATTATTGTAAGTAGTTGGCGGCGACGTTGTGGGGGGCAGATTAGGGGTTAATAAATATAATACAGGGGTCGGCGGTGTTAGGGGCAGCAGATTAGGGGTACATAAGTATAACGTAGGTGGCGGTCGGCAGATTAGGGGTTAAAAAAATTTATCGAGTGGCGGCGATGTGGGGGGACCTCAGTTTAGGGGTACATAGGTAGTTTATGGGTGTTAGTGTACTTTAGAGTACAGTAGTTAAGAGCTTTATGAACCGGCGTTAGCCCAAAAAGCTCTTAACTACTGACTTTTTTCTGCGGCTGGAGTTTTGTCGTTAGATTTCTAACGCTCACTTCAGACACGACTCTAAATACCGGAGTAAGAAAGATCCCATTGAAAAGATAGGATACGCAATTGACGTAAGGGGATCTGCGGTATGGAAAAGTCGCGGCTGAAAAGTGAGCGTTAGACCCTTTTTTGAGTGACTCCAAATACCGGAGTTAGCCTAAAACCAGCGTTAGGAGCCTCTAACGCTGGTTTTCACGGCTACCGCCAAACTCCAAATCTAGGCCTAAGTTTGCAAAGTTAAGCAGATTCCAACACTGTCAGTGGCCCATTGTAAGATGTCCCCCGAGATAGAAAAAGATCCCTAATAAACTACTGACTATGGTTTGGTGCTACCCACATAGGTGAGTGAAGGGTGGGGCTGATCAGACTCTCTCTTGGTAGGCAGCTGCTTACAGTTATTGTGCAAAAGGTACGGCTTGCAGTGACTAAGGAATGACCAGAATTACCTGTATATCAATCACAGAGAGCACACAAATAAAGTATAACCATGTGCAGATTACTCACAGACAGGCGAACACCTAACGCACGTTTCACCTGGGCTTTCTTAGAGTCTCAACGATTTGACAGTAAAAGTTACGTTTTATTTATATTTTTTTGCTCCCTTTCTGCAGATCTACCTATGTGTTTAAGTGTGTGCCAAACAGGGGTTTCTTTATTTCTTTTTTGGGGGGATTACAAAAAATATGAAGTGACAAGGTTGTCACCAATTTGTTTGCCATAAAGAGCGTTGGGACAGGCTGATAACGTCTGTTGTATGATGGGGTTCACACCCTGTATATATCCACATAAAAATGAGTGGCCCAAAGGATTTTAACCCATTTAAAATATCAGTTACTCAAAATTGTGCCAAGTTTGCTATCTGTTTATTGCAATATAAGATGATTATTTTTTTTTATAAAATGTAAGTTTGTTTAGGTTTTTGGAAAGTATATTATTTTATTTAAACTAACAATAACTGTAGATATCTTTAGTTTACAAATTGCAGAATAAGAAGCTGACTGATTTAAGAAGACAACTTCAGCCTTGTACATTTTGCAGCTTTCTTGTACTTAAAGGGACAGTCAACACCAGAATTTTTGTTGTTTTAAAAGATAGATAATCCCTTTATTACCCATTCCCCAGTTTTGCAAAACCAACACTGTTATATTAATACACTTTTTACTTCTGTGATTAACTTGTATCTAAGCATCTTCTGACAGTCCCCTGATCACATGACTTTTAGTTATTATCTATTGACTTTCATTTTAGCCAATTAGTGCTGTGTCTGCCACAAACCACAGACATGATCACACTGTTATCTATATGGTTTACATGAACTAGCTCTCCCCTGTTGTGAAAAGCAAATAAAACAACATGTGATAAGAGGCGGTCTTCAAGGGCTTAGAAATTATCATATGAGCCTTCCTATGTTTAGCTTTCAACTAAGAATACCAAGAGAACAAAGTAAAATTGGTGATAAAAGTAAACTGGAAAGTTGTTTAAAATTACATGCCCTATTTGAAACATGAAAGTTTTTTTTGGACTTGACTGTCCCTTTAATGCTCATTCACAGTGGTTACCTTATAAGTGACAGTCACAGTGGTAGCCTTATAAATGACACTCACAGTGATTACCTTATAAATGACAGTCACAGTGATTACCTTATAAATGAAAGTCACAGTAGTTACCTTATAAATGACAGTCACAGTGGTAGCCTTATAAATGTCAATCACAGTGGTTACCTTATAAATGAAAGTCACAGTAGTTACCTTATAAGTGACAGTCACAGTGGTTACCTTATAAATGACAGTCACAGTGATTACCGTATAAATGACAATCACAGTGGTTACCTTATAAGTGACAGTCACAGTGGTTACCTTATAAATGACAGTCACAGTGGTTACTTTATAAATGACATTCACAGTAGTTACCTTATAAATGACAGTCACAGTGGTTACTTTATAAATGACAGTCACAGTGGTTACCTTATAAGTGACAGTCACAGTGGTTACCTTATAAATTACAGTCACAGTGGTTACCTTATAAGTGACAGTCACAGTGGTTACTTTATAAGTGACAGTCACAGTGATTACCTTATAAATGACAGTCACAGTGGTTACTTTATAAATGACAGTCACAGTGGTTACTTTATAAATGACATTCACAGTAGTTACCTTATAAATGACAGTCACAGTGGTTACCTTATAAATGACAGTCACAGTGGTTACCTTATAAGTGACAGTCACAGTGGTTACCTTATAAATTACAGTCACAGTGGTTACCTTATAAGTGACAGTCACAGTGGTTACTTTATAAGTGACAGTCACAGTGATTACCTTATAAATGACAGTCACAGTGGTTACTTTATAAATGACAGTCACAGTGGTTACCTTATAAGTGACAGTCACAGTGGTTACCTTATAAATGACACTCACAGTGGTTACTTTATAAATGACAGTCACAGTAGTTACCTTATAAATGACAGTCACAGTAGTTACCTTATAAATGACAGTCACAGTGGTTACTTTATAAATGACAGTCACAGTGGTTACCTTATAAATGACTGTCACAGTAGTTACCTTATAAATGACAGTCACAGTGGTTACTTTATAAATGACAGTCACAGTGGTTACTTTATAAATGACAGTCACAGTAGTTACCATATAAATGACAGTCACAGTGGTTACCTTATAAATGACAGTCACAGTGGTTACCTTATAAATGACAGTCACAGTGATTACCTTATAAATGACAGTCACAGTAGTTACTTTATAAATGACAGTCACAGTGGTTACCTTATAAATGACAATCACAGTGGTTACCATATAAATGACAATCACAGTGGTTACCTTATAAATGACAATCACAATGGTTACTTTATAAATGTCAGTCACAGTGGTTACCTTATAAATGACAATCACAGTGGTTACCTTATAAATGACAATCACAGTGGTTACTTTATAAATGTCAGTCACAGTGGTTACCTTATAAATGACAGTCACAGTGGTTACCATATAAATGACAATCACAGTGGTTACCTTATAAATGACACTCACAGTAGTTACCTTATAAATGACAGTCACAGTGATTACCTTATAAATGTCAGTCACAGTGATTACCTTATAAATGACAGTCACAGTGGTTACCATATAAATGACAATCACAGTGATTACCTTATAAATGACAGTCACAGTGATTACCTTATAAATGACACTCACAGTGGTTACCTTATAAATGACAATCACAGTGGTTACCTTATAAATGACACTCACAGTGGTTACCATATAAATGACAATCAGCATAAACCACTGTGAGTGAACATTAAGAACAAGAAAGCTGCAAAATGTTTAGTTTTCAGAATGATTGTCTATAGGTTGTTTGTTACATTAAAGTTTATTTAAAAAAAAAAAAGCAAAGAAAAAAAAAAGCTTTCAGTGGAGGTCACATGTTTCCTGTCTAGAGTGGAGCTCCAGTCTGCAGCTAGACCCTTCTTGTGTGAGTGAGTCAGGCTGTGTATTGTGTGATAAATGTGTTAGTTACTTTATAGTCTTCTTAAGTAGTTTTATAATTGTTATAAATGTTGTTATTTTAATGCATTTTATTAATCTGCTTGTGCCAGGCAATGGGATACTAAGTGCTCTCAACTTTGTGTTAATGAAGGGTTAATACACACTGTGCAGCTCTCTGTGCTAGTGAAGGGTTAATACACACTGTGCAGCTCTCTGTGCTAATGAAGGGTTAATACACACTGTGCTGCTCTCTGTACTAGTGAAGGGTTAATACACACTGTGCTGCTCTCTGTGCTAGTGAAGGGTTAATACACATCGTGCTGCTCTCTGTGCTAGTGAAGGGTTAATACACACTGTGCTGCTCTCTGTGCTAGTGAAGGGTTAATACACACTGTGCTGCTCTCTGTGCTAGTGAAGGGTTAATACACACTGTGCTGCTCTCTGTGCTAGTGAAGGGTTAATACACATCGTGCTGCTCTCTGTGCTAGTGAAGGGTTAATACACACTGTGCTGCTCTCTGTGCTAATGAAGGGTTAATACAGAATGTGCTGCTCTCTCTGCTAGTGAAGGGTTAATACACACTGTGCTGCTCTCTGTGTTAGTGAAGGGTTAATACACACTGTGCTGCTCTCTGTGTTAGTGAAGGGTTAATACACACTGTGCTTCTCTCTGTGCTAGTGAAGGGTTAATACACACTGTGCTGCTCTCTGTGCCAGTGAAGGGTTAATACACACTGTGCTGCTCTCTGTACTAGTGAAGGGTTAATACACACTGTGCTGCTCTCTGTGCTAATGAAGGGTTAATACACACTGTGCTGCTCTCTGTGCTAATGAAGGGTTAATACACACTGTGCTGCTCTCTGTGCTAGTGAAGGGGTTAATACACACTGTGCTTCTCTCTGTGCTAGTGAAGGGTTAATACACACTGTGCTTCTCTCTGTGCTAGTGAAGGGTTAATACACACTGTGCTGCTCTCTGTGCCAGTGAAGGGTTAATACACACTGTGCTGCTCTCTGTGCAAGTGAAGGGTTAATACACACTGTGCTGCTCTCTGTGCTAGTGAAGGGGTTAATACACACTGTGCTGCTCTCTGTGCCAGTGAAGGGGTTAATACACACTGTGCTGCTCTCTGTGCTAGTGAAGGGTTAATACACACTGTGCTGCTCTCTGTGCCAGTGAAGGGTTAATACACACTGTGCTGCTCTCTGTGCTAGTGAAGGGTTAATACACACTGTGCTGCTCTCTGTGCTAGTGAAGGGTTAATACACACTGTGCTGCTCTCTGTGCTAGTGAAGGGGTTAATACACACTGTGCTGCTCTCTGTGCTAGTGAAGGGTTAATACACACTGTGCAGCTCTCTGTGCTAGTGAAGGGGTTAATACACACTGTGCAGCTCTCTGTGCTAGTGAAGGGGTTAATACACACTGTGCAGCTCTCTGTGCTAGTGAAGGGTTAATACACACTGTGCAGCTCTCTGTGCTAGTGAAGGGTTAATACACACTGTGCAGCTCTCTATGCTAGTGAAGGGTTAATACACACTGTGCAGCTCTCTATGCTAGTGAAGGGTTAATACACACTGTGCTGCTCTCTGTGCTAGTGAAGGGTTAATACACACTGTGCTGCTCTCTGTGCTAGTAAAGGGTTAATACACACTGTGCTGCTCTCTGTGCTAGTAAAGGGTTAATACACACTGTGCTGCTCTCTGTGCTAGTAAAGGGTTAATACACACTGTGCTGCTCTCTGTGCTAGTGAAGGGTTAATACACACTGTGCTGCTCTCTGTGCTAGTGAAGGGTTAATACACTCTGTGCTAGTAAAGGGTTAATACACACTGTGCTGCTCTCTGTGCTAGTAAAGGGTTAATACACACTGTGCTGCTCTCTGTGCTAGTGAAGGGTTAATACACACTGTGCTGCTCTCTGTGCTAGTGAAGGGTTAACACACACTGTGCTGCTCTCTGTGCTAGTGAAGGGTTAATACACACTGTGCTGCTCTCTGTGCTAGTAAAGGGTTAATACACACTGTGCTGCTCTCTGTGCTAGTGAAGGGTTAATACACACTGTGCTGCTCTCTGTGCTAGTGAAGGGTTAATACACACTGTGCTGCTCTCTGTGCTAGTAAAGGGTTAATACACACTGTGCTGCTCTCTGTGCTAGTAAAGGGTTAATACACACTGTGCTGCTCTCTGTTCTAGTGAAGGGTTAATACACACTGTGCTGCTCTGTGCTAGTGAAGGGTTAATACACACTGTGCTGCTCTCTGTGCTAGTGAAGGGTTAATACACACTGTGCTGCTCTCTGTGCTAGTGAAGGGTTAATACACACTGTGCTGCTCTCTGTGCTAGTGAAGGGGTTAATACACACTGTGCTGCTCTCTGTGCTAGTGAAGGGTTAATACACACTGTGCTGCTCTCTGTGCTAGTGAAGGGTTAATACACACTGTGCTGCTCTCTGTGCTAGTGAAGGGTTAATACACACTGTGCTGCTCTCTGTGCTGGTGAAGGGTTAATACACACTGTGCTGCTCTCTGTGCTAGGGAAGGGTTAATACACACTGTGCTGCTATCTGTGCTAGTGAGGGGTTAATACACACTGTGCTGCTCTCTGTGCTAGTGAGGGGTTAATACACACTGTGCTGCTCTCTGTGCTAGGGAAGGGTTAATACACACTGTGCTGCTATCTGTGCTAGTGAGGGGTTAATACACACTGTGCTGCTCTCTGTGCTAGTGAAGGGCTAATACACACTGTGCTGCTCTCTGTGCTAGTTAAGGGTTAATACATACTGTGCTGCTCTCTGTGCTAGTTAAGGGTTAATACATACTGTGCTGCTCTCTGTGCTAGTGAAGGGTTAATACACACTGTGCTGCTCTCTGTGCTAGTAAAGGGTTAATACACACTGTGCTGCTCTCTGTTCTAGTGAAGGGTTAATACACACTGTGCTGCTCTGTGCTAGTGAAGGGTTAATACACACTGTGCTGCTCTCTGTGCTAGTGAAGGGTTAATACACACTGTGCAGCTCTCTGTGCTAGTGAAGGGTTAATACACACTGTGCTGTTCTCTGTGCTAGTAAAGGGTTAATACACACTGTGCTGCTCTCTGTGCTAGTAAAGGGTTAATACACACTGTGCTGCTCTCTGTGCTAGTAAAGGGTTAATACACACTGTGCTGCTCTCTGTTCTAGTGAAGGGTTAATACACACTGTGCTGCTCTGTGCTAGTGAAGGGTTAATACACACTGTGCTGCTCTCTGTGCTAGTGAAGGGTTAATACACACTGTGCTGCTCTCTGTGCTAGTGAAGGATTAATACACACTGTGCTGCTCTCTGTGCTAGTGAAGGGTTAATACACACTGTGCTGCTCTCTGTGCTAGTGAAGGGTTAATACACACTGCTGCTATCTGTGCTAGTGAAGGGTGCTCTCTGTGCTAGTGAAGAGTTAATACTCGCTGTGCTGCTCTCTGTGCTAGTGAAGGGTTAATACTCACTGTGCTGCTCTCTGTGCTAGTGAAGGGTTAATACTCACTGTGCTGCTCTCTGGTCTAGTGAATGGTTAATACACACTGTGCTGCTCTCTGTGCTAGTGAAGGGTTAATACACACACTGCAGCTATCTGTGCTAGTGAAGGGTTAATACACACTGTGCTGCTCTCTGTGCTAGTGAAGGGTTAATACACACTGTGCTGCTCTCTGTGCTACTGAAGGGTTAATACACACTGTGCTACTCTCTGTGCTAGTGAAGGGTTAATACACACTGTGCTGCTCTCTGTGCTAGTGAAGGGTTAATACACACTGTGCTGCTCTCTGGTCTAGTGAATGGTTAATACACACTGTGCTGCTCTCTGTGCCAGTGAAGGGTTAATACACACTGTGCTGCTCTCTGTGCTAGTGAAGGGTTAATACACACTGTGCTGCTCTCTGGTCTAGTGAATGGTTAATACACACTGTCCTGCTCTCTGTGCTAGTGAAGGGTTAATACACACTGTCCTGCTCTCTGTGCTAGTGAAGGGTTAATACACACTGTACTGCTCTCTGTTCTAGTGAAGGGTTAATACGCACTGTACTGCTCTCTGTGCTAGTGAAGGGTTAATACACACACTGCAGCTATCTGTGCTAGTGAAGGGTTAATACACTCTGTGCTAGTGAAGGGTTAATACACACTGTGCTGCTCTCTGTGCTAGTGAAGGGTTAATACACACTGTGCTGCTCTCTGTGCTAGTGAAGGGTTAATACACACTGTGCAGCTCTCTGTGCTAGTGAAGGGTTAATACACACTGTGCTGCTCTCTGTGCTAGTGAAGGGTTTATACACATTTTGCTGCTCTCTGTGCTAGTGAAGGGTTAATACACACTGTGCTGCTCTCTGTGCTAGTGAAGGGTTAATACACACTGTGCTGCTCTCTGTGCTAGTGAAGGGTTAATACACTCTGTGCTAGTGAAGGGTTAATACACACTGTGCTGCTCACTGTGCCAGTGAAGGGTTAATACGCACTGTGCTGCTCTCTGTGCTAGTGAAGGGTTAATACACACTGTGCTGCTCTCTGTGCCAGTGAAGGGTTAATACACACTGTGCAGCTCTCTGTGCCAGTGAAGGGTTAATACACACTGTGCTGCTCTCTGTGCCAGTGAGGGGTTAATACACACTGTGCTGCTCTCTGTGCCAGTGAGGGGTTAATACACACTGTGCTGCTCTATGTGCTAGTGAAGGGTTAATACACACTGTGCTGCTCTCTGTGCTAGTGAAGGGTTAATACACACTGTGCTGCTCACTGTGCCAGTGAAGGGTTAATACGCACTGTGCTGCTCTCTGTGCCAGTGAAGGGTTAATACGCACTGTGCTGCTCTCTGTGCCAGTGAAGGGTTAATACGCACTGTGCTGCTCTCTGTGCCAGTGAAGGGTTAATACGCACTGTGCTGCTCTCTGTGCTAGTGAAGGGTTAATACACACTGTGCTGCTCTCTGTGCTAGGGACGGGTTAATACACACTGTGCTGCTCTCTGTGCTAGTGAAGGGTTAATACGCACTGTGCTGCTCTCTGTGCTAGTGAACGTTTAATTCACACTGTGCTGCACTCTGTGCCAGTGAAGGGTTAATACACACTGTGCTGCTCTCTGTGCTAGTGAAGGGGTTAATACACACTGTGCTGCTCTTTGTGCTAGTGAAGGGTTAATACACACTGTGCTGCTCTCTGTGCTAGTGAAGGGTTAATACACACTGTGCTGCTCTCTGTGCCAGTGAAGGGTTAATACACACTGTGTTGCTCTCTGTGCCAGTGAAGGGTTAATACACACTGTGCTGCTCTCTGTGCCAGTGAAGGGTTAATACACACTGTGCTGCTCTCTGTGCCAGTGAAGGGTTAATACACACTGTGCTGCTCTCTGTGCCAGTGAAGGGTTAATACACACTGTGCAGCTCTCTGTGCTAGTGAAGGGTTAATACACACTGTGCTACTCTGTGCCAGTGAAGGGTTAATACACACAGAAGCACAACTGTAGCACAAGTTATGTTTATGAGTTAGTCATTTACAGCAGCTACACACAGGGCAGGGGAATAAGATAAAACGTTATATAAATCAGTATTAGACACTGAGTATCATGTAATGTGTATAATGTGCAGCTCACGCGTCATCACACAGGTGTAGTTTATTCATTTGTAAAGCAGACAACAGCTAAAGTGTTATATTATAAATAAATATATGTGTAGATATGAATGTATGGGAAGGATTAGCTGCATTATGGTCAGATTTGCCAGTGATGGGCCCTAACTCACAAGGGCCGCAGATCAGTATTTAGGATCTTTATGGGCTGCATATACATTTTGTCTGTTAAACACACAAATAATATATTTATAACAAATGTCCAGTTGCACAGGGCAAGTTCTAGGGCTCTTGTTTGCCAAACTACCAGAAGCCCCCAAAGCGCACATTATCAGTTCTGCTTTATTTAGGGGCGCACGGTAACTAGCGCAGAGGGGCGCACGGTAACTAGCGCAGAGGGGCACATGGTAACTAGCGCAGAGAGCATCCCTGGCTTAAAAGGATATAGAACAATTTATTTTCATGAGACTTGTGTGTGGTGTTGCTTTAATATAATACACAGGCCTAGTGAATACACTTTCCAAACAGATTAACCCCCTCCCCACATAGTTTGCCTTATTTGTAGAAGCCAATTTGAACTTGTTACTGAGTAGACAAAGGGTTGTCACTGCTATTTTATTTTCAACACTTGTATTGTTTAACATGATCTTATCACTTCTGCTCAGACTTACTAGGGGCAGATATGTAGCAGGGTCAGGTTTATGAAGCCTGTAGTGGGCACTTAAAATGCTAATGTTTGGAAAACCCAAGATTTTCAGAGTTTAACCCCTTAACGACCAAGGACGTGCCTGGCATGTCCTCTGGGGTTTCAAGTGCTGGAAGCAATCATGATCGCTTTTAGGGTATTGCAGTAATGAGTCGATATTGAGGTATCACTGCAATACCCTTTTTTACCCACTGATGCAGATAGAGCCAGCGATGGTGCCGATTGTTGGTGGGTGGGAGCCATAGCAGGGAGGCGGTTGGGCGGCCCATCGCTAGTCAGTTCCGGATCCTGTGTCCCTCAAGTGCGTGCAATTGTGCGGGGGCGTGTGCCATCTACATTCAGTAAAATGTATGGGAAGGGGGAAATAATTGTTAGGTAAGGGATCTGGGAGGGGGGTAGTGACTTGAGGGGGGAAGCTAAGACAACAGAAAATGATGTTTTTTATATAAATTAAAAAAACATTCTCTGCAAGCTGAGTACTGGCAGACAGCTGTCAGTACCCAAGATGGGGGCATAGGTAGAGGGGGGAGGTTTAGAGAGCTGTTTGGGGGGTCAGGGAGGCTAGGGGCTAAGGGGGGATCCAACACTGCAGAATAAATATAAAAATAAAAAAAGCCTTTTATTTAAGTACTGGCAGACTTTCTGTCAGTACTTAAGATGGCAGTGACAATTGTGAGGTGGGGGAGGGAAGAGAGCTGTTTGAGAGGGGTCAGGGAGGGATCAGGGGATGGGATGTGTCAGGTGGGAGGCTGATCTCTGCACTAAAGCTAAAATTAACCCTACAAGCTGCCTAATTAACCCCTTCACTGCTGGGCATAATAAAAGTGTGGTGTGCAGCAGCATTTAGCGGCCTTCTAATTACCAAAAAGTAACGCCAAAGCCATAAATGTCAGCTATTTCTGAACAAAGGAGATCCCAGAGAAGCATTTACAACCATTTGTGCCATAAAAAGCTGTTTGTAAATAATTTCAGTGAGAAACCTAAAGTTTGTGAAAAAGTGAACGATCTTTTATTTTTTATTTAATCGTATTTGGCAGTGAAATGGTGGCATGAAATATACCAAACTGGGCCTAGATCAATACTTTGGGTTGTCTAATAAAAAATATAGTATATGTGAAGGGTTATTCAGGGATTCCTGACAGATATCAGTGTTACAATCTAACTGTCGCTAATTTTGGAAAAAAAAATGGTTTCGAAATTGCAAAGTGCTACTTGTACTTATTGCCCCATAACTTGCAAAAAAAAGCAAAGAACATGTAAACATTGGGTATTTCTAAACTCAGGACAAAATTTAGAAACTATTTAGCATGGGTTTCATCAAATTATAGTAAATGATGTGATGAAAATAATGGTATCTTTAGAAAGTCCATTAAATGCAGAGAAAAACGGTATATAATATGTGTGGGTACAGTAAATGAGTATGAGGAAAATTACAGCCAAACACAGGAGAAATGTAAAAATAGCCCTGGTCCCTAACGGTAAGGAAATTTAAAAATGGTCTGGTCACTAAGGGGTTAAAGGACAGTAAAGTTAAAATTAAACTTTCATGATTCAGATAGGACATGCAATTTCCATATTGCAGTAATGAGTCGATATTGAGGCATCACTGCAATACCCTTTTTTACCCACTGATGCAGATAGAGCCACTCTGTGGCCCTCTCTGCATCGGCCAGCGATGGTGCCGATTGTTGGTGGGTGGGAGCCATAGCAGGGAAGCGGTTGGGCGGCCCATCGCTAGTCAGTTCCGGATCCTGTGTCCCTCAAGTGCACGCAATTGTGCGGGGGCGTGCGCCATCTACATTCAGTAAAATGTATGGGAACTAGGGAGAGGAAGGGGGGAATAATTATTGGGAAAGGGATCTGGGATGGGGGGGGTAGTGAATTGAGGGGGGCAGCTATACTACAGAAAATTATTTGTTTACATACATGTTTGTTTGTTTTTAATAATTTTTCAGCAAGCTGGGTACTGGCAGTCAGCTGTCAGTACCCAAGATGGTGGCATGTAGGTAGAGGGGGGGGGGGCGGGTTAGAGAGCTGTTTGGGGGGGGTCAGGGAGGCTAGGTGCTAAGGGGGGATCCAACACTGCAGAATAAATATAAAATAAAAAAAGCCTTTTATTTAAGTACTGGCAGACTTTCTGCCAGTACTTAAGATGGCAGTGACAATTGTGAGGTGGGGGAGGAAAGAGAGCTGTTTGAGAGGGGTCAGGGAGGGATCAGGGGATGGGATGTGTCAGGTGGGAGGCTGATCTCTACACTAAAGCTAAAATTAACCCTACAAGCTACCTAATTAACCCCTTCACTGCTGGACATAATACAAGTGTGGTGTGCAGCTGCCTTCTAATTACCAAAAAGTAATGCCAGAGCCATAAATGTCTGCTATTTCTGAACAAAGGGGATCCCAGAGAAGCATTTACAACCATTTGTGCCATAAAAAGCTGTTTCTAAATAATTTCAGTGAGAAACCTAAAGTTTGTGAAAAAGTGAACAATTTTTTTTTTTTAATTTAATCGCATTTTCCGGTGAAATGGTGGCATGAAATATACCAAAATGAGCCTAGATCAATACTTTGGGTTGTCTACTAAAAAATATTTACATGTGAACGGTTATTCAGGGATTCCTGACAGATATCAGTGTTACAATGTAACTGTCGCTGATTTTGGGAAAAAAAAATGGTTTGCAAATAGCAAAGTGCTACTTGTATTTATTGCCCTAAAACTTGCAAAAAAAAGCAAAGAACATGTAAACATTGGGTATTTCTAAAAATTTAGAAACTATTTAGCATGGGTTTCATCATATTTTTATAAAATTTTTTTTTATAGTAAATGATGTGATATGATGAAAATAATGGTATCTTTAGAAAGTCCATTAAATGGGGAGGAAAAACGGTATATCATATGTGTGGGTACAATAAATGAGTAAGAGGAAAATTATAGCTAAACACAAACACAGGAGAAATGTAAAAATAGCCCTGGTCCCTAACGGTAAAGAAATTGAAAAATGGTCTGGTCACTAAGGGGTTAAAGGACAGTAAAGTTAAAATTAAATTTCATGATTCAGATAGGACATGCAATTTCCATCTTAATGGGAGGGAAAGTCCATTGCTTCATTCATTACTTGTGGGAAATAAGAACCTGGCCACCAGTAGGAGGCAAAGACACCCCAGCCAGAGGATTAAATACCTCCCCCACTCCCCCATCCCCCAGTCATTCTTTGCCTTTCGTCACAGGAGGTTGGCAGAGAAGTGTCGGAAGATTTGGAGTTGTCTCTTATGGAGGGTAGTACTCTTCGTAATGGGACTGGAGTTTTAGGTAGTCCTGTTAGTCTCTCATTGAGGGCATGGATAAAAGTTAGATTCCAGAGATGCAGGGGGAGTTCCTTCTGCAAAACCATCCCGACTCAGATTATTAGCTCCATAAGCAATCAGCATTGCAGAGTTTCGCTGCCTGCTTTATGCACTCAAGTCCATGTCAGGAGTGCTGCTACTAACCTGTCTCACTTGAAAGGCTTTGTTCCTGTTCTACGGCATAGATTCTGGTAAGATCGTTTCATTTATACATATATGATAATGCAAGAAGACAGGATCACAGTGTGACACCTTTTATCTGTATAGAATCAAGGGTTAATATCCCCGGAATGGGGGTTATTGAACAGGGGGGACTGATACATGATATTCTTTATTGTGTTTTTATGCTGCAACATGTGTGAGATGAGGCTCTGTCAATGTGTAAATAGTCCGTTTTCCTTGGGAGAGATTGGTGCAGCCCTTTTTTTCCCCGTGTTTTTCTCCTTAGTGCAGGGGCGGTCCAGCATGGCACTCCATGTGACCGGTGTGGCCTCTTCAACTTCCTCTTTCTTGACCGGCGGTTGCAGGAGAAGAAGCATTTTCTCTGGGGGTCTGGGTCATAGGAGGTGGTGAGTGCCCCGGCCATTGGGGATATAAAGGTGCCATTTATTTTTCTATCTAGTCCGTAATAAAGGCGCAAGCTATGGAGGACTCTGATATGTTAGAGGGTACTCCATCTTTATCCAAATCTAATACCTGTGTTGTGAGGAGGTTCCAGTAGATCCACCTGCTCAACTATGTTCCACTTGCTTCGATAAGACTGCTATATCTAAAATGAATAAGATGTTTAGAACTACTAAGCCGTCTACCCCTGAGGGTTCTCCGTCCCGCAAGGTGCGTTCCCTACATTCATCTCCGATAACACATGCAGCTCCCCAGGGCACTACTAATCCTCCCGCGGGAGGGGCCCTTAGGCCACCAGATTTTGCAGATCAGTTGCAAACGGCGGTGTCTGCAGTCTTCAATGCCTTACCACGCCCTGCTAAGCGCAAGCAAAAGGTGTAACATAGCTATCGTTCCCAGGGATCATCTACTCCGCTGGATGTCTCTAATAGATTATCCGCGGATGAGGATGACTCCAACTCTTCGGAGGACACTCCTTCTGGGTCGGAATCGTCATCATCTAGGCCTCCGGCTGTGGAGGAACCAGATTATAAATTTTAAAATGGAGCATTTGCGCTTTCTGCTGAAAGAGGTGCTTGCTACGTTAGAGGTTCCGGAACCGAAACTCCCGGAGGAACCTTTGATTCCCAAACCAGATAAGGTTTACGAGGATAGGTTCCCGTGAAGATGGGTAATATTATTAAGAACGAATGGGAGAAGCTTGGTTCGTCCTCTCCCTCTTCTTCTTTTAAAAAGCTATTCGCTGTCCCGGACTCCCAGCTTGCGTTGTGGGGGGCCGTCCCTAAGGTGGATGGTGGCATCTCTACGCTCGCTAAGCATACAACTATCCCGCTTGAGGATAGTTCCTCGTTCAAGGAGCCAATGGATAAAAAATTAAAATCCATGTTGAGAAAGATGTTTCAAAGGGCGGTCTCTGCGGTGGCTGGAGCTGCTACCTTTTGGTGTGACGCTCTATCAGATATGGTCGAGGTGGAGACTCCCCTCAAGGAGATACAGGAAAGAATTAAGGCCTTAAGGGTAGCAAATTCTTTTATCTGTGATGCAAATATGCAGATTATTCGCCTTCATGCCAAGACATCAGGGTTCTCTGTTCTAGCCCGTAGGGCTCTGTGGTTAAAGTCATGGTCTGCTGACATGACTTCCAAGTCTAAATTACTATCCCTCCCTTTTCAAGGGAAGGTTCTCTTTGGTCCAGACCTGGACTTTATTATATGCATGGTCACAGGGGGTCAAGGGTGCTTTTCTACCACAGGATAAGAAGAATAAGCCTAAGGCGTCTAATTGTCATCCCTTTCGTTTGGACAAGTCTCAACGCCAGCAGCCTACTACGAAAGCCGAACAGTACAAGGGAGCTTGGGAGCTCGGAAGCCAGCTCAATCTTGGAAAGCTAAGCAGAACAAGAAGCCCATCGACACAAAATCGGCATGAAGGGGCGGCCCCTGACCCGTCTATAAATCATGTAAGGGGCAGACTATCTCTTTTCGCAGAGGTTTCAGGATCCTTGGGTGCTGGAGGTCATCACCCAGGGTTACAGGATCGGGTTCAAGACTCATCCAATAGGAGTGATAGGTGCGCTGCAATTAGCTGAAGGTATACTTGTTGGTGTATCTACAAAGAGTTTTCTTGCTGTGTGAAATTTTAGTGTATTACAATACGATGTGAGAGTTGAGAATTTTCACATATATCAAAAATAGTGTCAAAAATAGTGTCCGTCTATATTTATATAATATTATCTAATATAGTGATGAATTATCAGGAAGAAAACGATATAGCCACTATGGGTAGGAAAATATACTTTATAAAATTATGAAACCAATATAAAACAATTCAGTATTAAAACATCAGATTAAAGGGACGTCTCTCCAATATGCAAAAAAATCACATAAAATTGTATTCGAAATTAAAACCATATATATGAGCCAACGATTGTATTTCTGACAATCTGGATAGCGTTTAGATAAGCTGCCCCATACATAAATTTATGCACAAGTGTCCGTTTCTTTGAACGTGTAAGGTAGTTCAATATGGTATCCGTGTACCCAGCTTATGTTCAAATTGACAATGGACAGTTCAGAAGTTGTGAGCGTATCAGCCGATTATATAGATAGAGATAGTTATTTCTTAGATCGATATTACCTCCGGGTAAGACAGGTTACCATACATTTGCATTCCAAATAAGATCGATTACCTGATTTTCTTTAGACCCGTTCGCAGCATCCGTCTCCCCTTCTCACCTGGTGACTGAACAGCGCCGCATGTGTCTTGGCGTCTGACGTCACAACTTGGTCTCTCGAGTGGGATTGGCTGGAGGTGTTAGAAGGTAGTTTGCTTCTTTTAGATGACAAATAGAGAATCCTTCATAGGAGATAAAAGGTGATACTGGCAAATCCTGCACTTAGTGCTAAGCGCACACAGGAATGGAGAAGGTTCCGATAAGTGTATAATAGACAACCCGGGTTGTTGCAGTATTAAAACTTTTTCACTTATTATCAAAAGTCTCTTTGTGTATTATTTCAGAAAATAAAAAAATAATGAAATAATACACACAGAGACTTTTGATACCAAGTGAAAAAGTTTTAATACTGCAACAACTCGGGTTGTCTATTATACACTTATCGGAACCTTCTCCATTCCTGCGTGCGCTTAGCACTAAGTGCAGGATTTGCCAGTATCACCTTTTATCTCCTATGAAGGATTCTCTATTTGTCATCTAAAAGAAGCAAACTACCTTCTAACACCTCCAGCCAATCCCACCCGAGAGACCAAGTTGTGACGTCAGACGCCAAGACACATGCAGCGCTGTTCAGTCACCAGGTGAGAAGGGGAGACGGATGCTGCGAACGGGTCTAAAGAAAATCAGGTAATCGATCTTATTTGGAATGCAAATGTATGGTAACCTGTCTTACCCGGAGGTAATATCGATCTAAGAAATAACTATCTCTATCTATATAATCGGTTGATACGCTCACAACTTCTGAACTGTCCATTGTCAATTTGAACATAAGCTGGGTACACGGATACCATATTGAATTACCTTACACGTTCAAAGAAACGGACACTTGTGCATAAATTTATGTATGGGGCAGCTTATCTAAACGCTATCCAGATTGTCACAAATACAATCGTTGGCTCATATATATGGTTTTAATTTCGAATACAATTTTATGTGATTTTTTTGCATATTGGGGAGACGTCCCTTTAATCTGATGTTTTAATACTGAATTGTTTTATATTGGTTTCATAATTTTATAAAGTATATTTTCCTACCCATAGTGGCTATATCCTTTTCTTCCTGATAATTCATCACTATATTAGATAATATTATATAAACATAGATGGACACTATTTTGGACACTATTTTTGACACTATTTTTGATATATGTGAAAATTCTCAACTCTCACATACTTATTTTATAAAATCCTCACATCGTATTGTAATACACTAAAATTTCACACGGAAAGAAAACTCTTTGTAGATACACCAACAAGTATACCTTCAGCTAATTGCAGCACACCTATCACTCCTATTGTGTACTCTATCGTTTGTTGAAAGACAGAAGGATCTTTCCTTTTTTTAGGTGTTTGGTATATATTTTTAATTGCCAGCGCACTACTATACCCTCCCAACTTATTATTCAAGACTCATCCACCCAGGATCAGATTCTTCATTTCAAACGTATCATCAAGACCAGAGAAGAAAGACGCCTTTTTAGAATGTGTGAAGGGATCTCTCCTCTCTCTGAGTAATCACACCAGAACCTCTAGCAGAAAGAGATCTGGGGTATTATTCAAACCTTTTCTTGGTCCCAAAGAAGGAGGCCATGTTTTGCCCGATTCTAGACCTAAAGTGCAACAATTTTCTATCGGTCCCATCATTTCAAGATGGAGACTATAAGGTCTATTCTGCCCCTAGTTCAAGAGGGACAGTTCATGGCCACAATAGATTTAAAGGATGCTTACCTTCACGTTCCAATTCACAAGGATCACTTCAAGTTCCTAAGATTTCCCTTTCTGGACCAACACTTCCAGTTTGTAGCCCTGCCGTTTGGTCTGGTGACTGCCCCAAGAGTCTTTACAAAGGTTTTGGGAGCTCTGCTTGCGGTGGCGAGAGCCAGAGGTATTGCAGTAGCATGTTTAGATGACATTCTGGTCCAGGCTGTGTCACTCACGGAGAACCATTCGAGGACTCTCCTTCTTCAATCTCATGGATGAAAGATAAATGTAGGAAAGAGTTCCTTGGTTCCCAGCAACAGAGTGGAATTTGTGGGCACGATCATAGATTCCATATCAATGAAAATATTTCTAACAGATCAGAGATGTTGCAAGATTGCATCCAGCTGTCTTGCTCTTCAGACCTCCTCAAGGCCATCTGTGGCCCGGTGCATGGATTGGGCTCATGGTATCCAGCATAGATGTCATTCCATACGCCAGGTTCCATCTCAGACCTCTTCAATTATGCATGTAGAGACAATGGAACAGCGATCACTAAGGCCCCTTCTGGGGTCGTCCCAATGCATCCGATTCCAGTCGGACAACATTACCTCAGTGGCTTACGTCAACCACCAGGGGGGAATGAGAAGCTCCCTAGCCATGAGGGAAGTATCTCAGATTCTGGAATGGGCTGAAACCCACAACTTTTCTTTATCAGTGATCCACATTCCGGGTGTGGACAACGGGGAAGTGGATTTTCTCAGCAGACAATCGTTGCATCCGGGGGAATGGTCTCTCCATCCTGAGGTGTTTGCAGAGATCTGCATCAGATGGGGGACGCTGGAGATAGATCTCATGGCATCCAAACTCAACTTCAAGCTACCCAGATATGGGTTCGGTCCAGGGATCCCCAGGTGGAGATGATAGATGCCTTAGCGATGCCTTGGGAGTTCAACCTAGTCCTACATTTTTCCAACGTTACCACTTCTACCTCGAGTAGTGGCTCACATCAAGCAGGAGCAAGCCTCGGCTATTTTGATTGCTCCGTTGTGGCCACGGAGGATTTGGTTTGCGGATCTGGTGGGGATGTCATTGTCTCCTCCTTGGAGGTTGTCGCAGGGATCTGTTGATTCAGGGTCCTTTTCTGCATCAAAATCTCAATTATCTGAGGCTGACTGCGTGGAGATTGAATGCTTAGTCCTAGTCAAGAGAGTATTTTCTGAAAGAGTGATTAATACGCTCATTCAAGCCAGGAAACCGGTCACTCGTTGCATCTATCATAAGGTGTCGAGGATCTACTTGTCCTGGTGGGAGGAACATGGATATCCCTGGCACAAGTTTAGGGTATCCAGGATCTTGTCCTTCCTCCAGGATGGGTTGGACAAGGGACTTGCCGCCAGTTCCCTAAAGGGACAGAATTCGGCTTTATAGGTACTGTTGCCTAAGAAGCTGGTGGAGCTTCCTGATATTCAGTCCTTTGTTCAGGCTCTGTATAGAATCAGACCTGTCTTTAGAAGTTCTGCTCCCCCTTGGAGCTTAAACTTGATACTTAAGGTTTTGCAGAGGGCTCCATTTAAGTCTATGCACTCGCTTGACATTAAGATTCTTTCATGGAAGGTTCTATTCTTACTGGATATTGCATCGGCACACAGAGTCTCTGAGCTGGCAGCCTTGCAATGTGAGCCTCCTTACCTGTTTTTTCATGCCGATAAGGCTGTTCTTCGCACTGGTTTGGGATTTCTTCCCAAGGTGGTGTCAAGTGGTAACATTAATCAGAAAATAGTAGTTCCTTCCTTGTGTCCTAACCCTTCTTCTTCTTCAAAGGAAAGGTTGCTTTATAATTTGGATGTGGTTCTAGCTTTTACGTTCTATCTTCAGGCCACGAAAGAATTCAGAAAGACTTCACCCTTATTTGTTGTGTATTCGGGGAAGCGTAGGGGGCAGAGGGCCTCTTCTACTTCCCTATCCTTCTGGTTGAGGAGCTTGATTCTCTTGGCCTATGAGACAGTGGGATATAAGCCTCCTTAGAGGATTACGGCTCACTCAACTAGGGCTGTGGCCTCTTCTTGGGCCTTTAAAAATGAGGCCTCTATGGAACAGATTTGTAAGGCGGCTACTTGGTCCTCCTTAAATACTTTTACTAAATTCTACAAATGTGATGTTTTTGCTTCTGTGGAGGTAGTTTTTGGGAGAGAGGTTTTGCAGGCTGTGGTGCTCTCAGTATAGGGTTCACCTCCTTTTACCCTCCCATTTTTTTCAATAAGTGTACTCTAGAATGAAGCAGTGGACTCTCCTCCCACAGATGGAAAGGAAATTATCAGGTAATCATAATTTGTTTTTACAACTTTCAAATTTACTTTTATTATCAAATCTGCTTTGTTCTCTTGGTATTCTTTGTTGAAAGCTAAACCTAGATAGGCACATGCTAATTTCTTTCCTCTTATCTTTTATCTATTAGTGCATTTTATAGCTTTTTACAACAAGACACTGCTAGTTCATGTGTGCTATTTAGATAACGTGCTCACTCCTGTGGAGTTTTTTGAGTTAGCACTGATTGGGTAAAATACAAGTCTGTCAAAAGATCTGAGATAGGGGGGCAGTCTGCAGAGGCTTAGATGCAAGGTAATCACAGAGGTAAAAAGTATATTAATATAACTGAGATAAGGTGCAGTCTGCAGAGGCTTAGATACAAGGTAATCACAGAGGTAAAAAGTATATTAATATAACTGAGATAAGGGGCAGTCTGCAGAGGGAGCGATAGTGATCTGTCAGCGGTGTACCCGCAATATGTGGGGCATTTGTGAGACATCAAGATCAAATGTGTATTACACCCTACAGTCACACTTTCGGATTGGAAATTGTCTTCAGAAATGGTATCGTACCGGAGATGTACCCGCTGGAGGTGGGGCATTTGTGACTATGATAAGGAGCAAATGTGTATTACATTGCAGGACCGGAAGTTCTGAACAGATGCTGCCTCTCACGGACGGAGCCGTGGGTGTTCTCACAAATATGATATTTGGTGACTAGGTGATGCGACTCCATATGAAGCAAACGGTATCGTTGTACCAGAAGCATCGATCATCATGAGATATAGCACAGCAGATTTCTAACTAGGAGATTCTGACTCCGGCCGTGACAAGTGGGCGTACTCGATGATGCTGGAAATCGCAGTCAGCTGATTGGCCAAGACACGCTGACAAAGGAACTCCCTTAATTATGCAAATTAGCCATGCGGCAATATACACTATAGCCTAATACATGAGAAGCTTTGTGGGTGGGAATAGCATCAATTGGTACGATGCGGAACTGATTATACACACCTGAGCACAGCCTCAATGTCAAGTGCTAACAGCAGTATATAAGAAGCACACATAGCCAGTATTCTTCACGCTCTCATGGGGAACACCACATAGCTGGTGTTACCAACTCGGATTCACTTTTTTACCTTTTGGGACATTTGAAAAAGATGCCAGTTAGGCATCGAAACGTCATGTATATCCCAACATTTTAAAGGTTTTTTGTATCATTAAAAGTTATTTTTTATACGACAAGTCCAGTGAGTGCTGCCTTTTTTGCTGAGTAAATACCTTTTGACATTGCACCCTGGCAGTTGCTACTTAAATACGGTGTGCATTCCTATACAGGACTTTGCTTTCATATATTTTTTGGAATTTGCACCCAATTACTTGTTGCAATTATCTTTTGATAATTTTTTTACAAAATTACTGAATATGTTCTCTGAAGACACACAGGAGTGTGGATTTCGTTCTCTGTGACAGCTATTTTTAACAGTCTCATTTTCTCTTTTGAGCTGCTGTTTTTAGCAACTATTTTTCTACCTCTTTTTCTACATGGAAAATGGTGCACATAGTCACTCCCCCTTAGGTGGCATTATTCAACGGACAGATGATGACCTGGTTAACACTGACACTTTGATGTTCACGGATGACGATGCTGCCTGGATTCTAAATACTACTTACTTGCGTGAGTTGAGGGGAGATATCCCTATTGATATTTATCATAAACTTCTGAATTTAAACAAACGTAAAATTGACTACAATTTGCATGCTGTTTATTTATCAAATTATTATAAGAATAAATTAATTCCAAGGGGCTTTAGGATTACTAATGTACCTACACTAGGAATAACCAATCCTGAATTCTGTAGAAAATGGTGCTGTATCTTAAACAAATGCTCCTATGATTTAATTTTACTTACTGTACAGGAAGTTTCTCGCTTGGAGGACAAAATTAAGATAGAGATTGAAGTAATCAAAACTGAAAGCTATCAGGTACTGATTGACGATAAAACTGAGAATTGGATCACAAAGTTGGATACATTAATAAAAAAATACAATAGTGACCTATTAGCTTTTAAAAACAGAAAACTGTCCACAGTAGAAACCGACTACAGAGAGAAAAAGATATATAAATGGCTTTATGGTAATGATGACAGATGAAGGGAACATAACCCCAGACGACGCACCTATATAAGAGCCATTAAGAATACTGTTGATTCCATTAACATCAGTAGCTGTGATAGTTCAGGTAGTGATACTAGTTCTATCAGAACAAAAACAGGGTCCACACAATCACAAGGGGGATCCGTCACCACTAGATCTGCAAATAAAAACACCTTCACACATAGCCAGTCAAAAAACTCGGAAGGAGGCATATCAGACGAGGGGGGAACAAAAAGAAAAGTTACCCACAAGAAACCAATATAGTATATAATTTGAGCATTAGACCTTTATTGTCTGATGAGAATAAAGTACTCAATAAGGGTCTATCTTTCATCCCCACACCTAAACCTGATAATTTCCAGACTGAAGTTGACATCTATTGTTTTCAAAGACAGTTAAACATCAAATAATTTTTTAAAGACCAGACTAAGACTGACTATAATCATAAATTTAAAAAGCATCTAATTTTGATCCACCGACTACAAATTCCTCTATACGCAGCTTTAGTAGGATGGTTAGGACAGATTGTAAAAAGAATATGAAACCCTTCTACCCGAATATTACTAAAGCTGAACAAATGGCCCTTGACACTCTAATGGGTGACCCCACAATCACTATACACCCTGCCGATAAGGGGGGTGCTATTGTGATCCAAAATTTTGAGGATTATAAACTTGAGGCACAGCGTCAACTTTCTGATACCTCAACTTATAAAAAATTATCTTTCAATCCTACCTTGTCTTTTAAAAAATTGGTTGATAAAACTATTGATTTTGGACTAAATATGGGCTTTCTAACTACACAAGAGGGGGATTTTCTTTCTATAGATTATCCAAAAACCCCCATTTTATATTTATTACCCAAAATCCATAAATCACTTATACATCCACCTGGACGACCAATTGTGTAGGCCAGGGATTCTATTTGCTCTGGACTAGCAAAATACATTGATTATCATCTCCAACCCATAGTTACTAATTCCCAGTCATACTTACAGGACTCTACTGCCATGATACAAAAGTTACTTGCCTTTCAAACATTGACAGATGGGGATATCCTCATGACCATGGATGTTGACAGCCTCTATACTGTCATCCCTCATTTGGATGGCCTGGAGGCTGTCCGGTCCATGGTCGTGGGGAATCCTCACTATAGTGGTCCTCCATTGGAGTTCCTTTTGGAATTAATGGAACATTGTCTAACTAAAAATTATTTTTCTTTTGACAATAAATTTTATTTGCAGTTAGCAGGGACGGCCATGGGCTCGAACATGGCCCCTGTCTATGCAAATATTTTCATGCTTTGGTATGAATGTCAAATTATGCAACCTTATAATCATCCTAATATTCTTATGTATACCAGATACATAGATGATTTATTTTTGATTTGGCATGGCAATGTAACAGAATTGAAACTATGGGTGGAACATTTAAATCAAATTGACACTCCGATCAGATTTAAAATGGAACATGACCATGAACAAATACATTTTTTTGACCTCAACATATTTAAAGTTAGGACAGAACAACATATCAGATTTGGTACATCTTTATATACTAAGAGCACTGATAGAAACTCTCTACTATTAGCTTCCAGTTACCATCCCCGACATCAGAAGTTAGGCATTATCTCCTCTCAACTCACGCAAGTCATTAGAAACAATTCTGAACCAGAAATTTGTATGGAACAACTAGATGCTATGTGTAAGAAACTGGAGGCAAGACACTATGACAAAAAGGAC